>NW_011501399.1:0-11188 GCF_000495115.2 Populus euphratica
TATCTGGATTGCAGGATTTAAACTTTTATGTTGTTGCTAAGATTTGGACTTTCAAACAGCAGAATTGAGTTTTGAATTCCGCATGAAAGTTTTAGACATATGTCTTAGCTTTCCATCCATATAAAGTAGACCTAAATCTGAAATCTATAGCTCCAGTCTTGAATTCACAATTGTTTTTAATATTAAGCTGATTGAGAATTTAGTTTTGTAATTGTTTTCTTTAAAACGTTGTTGATTGTTACAGTGTTTCTCCACATGATTTTTTTATTTTTTTATGATTTTCTCCAAAATTATCTTTTTTAATTTTATTTTTTAATATTGAATTGGTTAAAAATTATAGTTACAATATGTTAGGGAAGCATTATAGCTTTCCTTACAAATTACTATGGATTGCTACAATATTTTTTCTCACATGTTTCTTTTTAAAATTGTCTTTATTAATTTTATTTTTTTAATATTAAACTGATTAAGAATTAAAATTACAATTAAATACAAGTAAGGCTAAATCATGTGGGAAAAACATTGTAACTTTTCTCATAAAACACTATGAATTGATACAGTTTTTGCTATATGATTTTTTTTAAGTTTTTTTTGTTTTTTCTTTTCTTGTAATATTTTTTTTCAAAATTATCTTCGTAGATGTTATTTTTTTAATATTGAGCTGATTAGAATTTAACTTTGTAATAAAGCTTAATCAAATGGAAAAGTACTATTTCATGAGTTTTTTTTCTTTTAAAATTATCTTTGTCGATTTTTTTAATATTATGTTGGTAAAAAATTTAGTTTTATAATTTATTTTTTATTAATAAAAAAACTAAATCATGTGATAAATACATTATAACTTTCCTCATAAAATATTGTGGATGGCTACAAATTATTTTATTCAATTTCTAATTTTTTTATTATTAATATAATTTATTATAATAAAATATTAATTCTATTATATTTTTAATTTCTATTATTTATTTAATATTAATTTATAATTATAATATTATTAAATATATTTATTTTATAAACTCATAACAGTACAAACATACCATCTCATGATGGTAATGGTAAGTCGACAATCAAGGATAGATAAAATTTAAGAAAGAGAGAGAGCATACGAGATAGCCTTTTAGAGAGAAGGTTTTTCTGTATTTGAAAAATTTATATATTACAATTGAAAACTCATTATTACAAGCAAAAAAACAAAGGAGAAAAAAATCTTAGTTTCTAAAAGCTGATGCATCATTATTACAACCAGACAAATAACTTTAGCTTTAGAAAAAGTAAAGGCATGGTAATTTCCAGATGAAACAAAAAAATAATAATGAAAGTAATGTTGCGGGTTCCCATATCCTGCACATGACGTTGTTGTGTCGCCTCCTGATAAGATTAAATAGGAAGTCGCCGGCTATCTTGAAAAAGAGAAGAGGATATGTAAGCATTGCATCATCATCTTCTCCCTGTTCTTTAAGAGCTTCAGGAGAAGAGATTCTTCAATACCTTCTTTTACAGAGTTAGCTAGCAGAGGAAACTTATTCCACCATTTGCAGAGGATCCTCTGTGTTAACGAAGGTGTCGTGAGGGATACCTCTTGAACTATCAATCTCCTTATTAGGAGCTGGGAATCCCATTTTAGGATCAAGGGATCTGAAATTTAGATACAATCTTCAATAATGCCTTCGAGATATTAAGATCTGGATAGGATTGCCTACAGGCTTCAAATGTTTCTTGTATAAATGCAGGGGCGGCTATGATTATTTGTCAAGAGGATAAAAAAATATAATATTTTTTTAAATTTATTGTATATAAGTTGTAAAAATAAAATAAAATAAAAATAGAATGATTTAGTTTTATTTAAAAAATATATTATAAAATATATAATAATCTTTATATCGGGTAAGAAGTTTAGAGAAATATCGAGTGAAAACAATTAAGTTAATTTTATTTTTATAATGTATCTATTATTTTAATTTTATTGATCTTTATACCTATTAAATATAAACATATAAAATATATAAGATACATTAGTTAAAACGAAGAATTATTTATATTTAATAAACTTTAAAATAAAATAAAAAATAATAAAGAATGATTCTTATATATTTATTTTAATTGTACTCTTTGTTCTTTCATAAAATAGAAATTATCGATTATCATATTAATTGTGAATTTTTCAATAAATTTTTTTTTGTATAGACAATTAAATAATTTGCAAGAAAATCATCCTTCATCTGATTGCGAAGTCTTGTTTTAACAATCTTCATTACTGAGAAAGCTCGTTTAGTAGTTATTGTCAAAACAAGAAGAGTCGAGATAAGTATATTCAACTTGTCAATGAGTGGATAAATTGTTGATTTTTTTATTTCAACCAATCCTTAACATAAATTAGCAATCGATGATATATTATTTAACTTTGGATGATTGGGTGCATCAAGCTCATAATATTGCAATAGAAATCTCAAATTAATTTTTTCTTGGTCAAAAAAATCTTCAGGATAGAACTTGTCAACAAGTAAGCATATATCTTCAAAATTAAATAATTTATAGCGATTTATAGGATCTAAATTTGTGCTCAATTTAAGAAGCTTGATCGCTTACTCATTGAATCTATTATTAAGCTCTTGCAATTACTGATCAATAATAACTGTAAATATATCAACTCGATAGTGATGTTTAACTATTACTGATTTTGTTTGATGACAAGATCATCCCACACTAGAAAAACAAGCATCTATATCAGGAATTTCAATATTTTGATGCTTACAATATGATGTCACTTCTAAAAAAGTTTCCTAACCATCATCTCTTAACTTCTAAATTAAAGTCTTTATGCTCATCACTAATTGCATAACATTTAAAATGTCTTGAGATTTTCATAGCAAGGTTTGATAAAGCACATCAGTAATTCCCATAACATTCTTCATTATATATAAGATAAATGCAAAATCAAATGACATTAAAAAAGATGCATCACTACATTGAGAATAAGTAGATCCATCTAAAGCAATGTTTTCAAAAACCAAGCAAGTTGCCCTATATATTTTTATCAAACTGCAAATGAATTTAAAGTACGAACTCTATTTGCTATCTTTAGGTCATTGCAAACCACCTTTTTGATTAACTCCTTTACCCGTTTCAATCTCACCTATATCAACTAGATGTTCTATTGTAGCTACTTGAAAAGCCCGTAATTCATCATTACACTTGCAAGAAGTACTAACCATGTTAATAACAAAAATCAAATTCTGAAAGAAAATATGAACATCATATATTTCTTTAGTTACAATAATAAGAGCCAATTGTAATTATTGAGCTAAGCAATGTGTATAATATGCATAAGGGCAATAATTAATTAATAAAGCTTACAAACCATTCTACTCTCCACACATATTACTAGCACCATCATATCCTTAACCCTTAATATTTTGAACATCAAGATTGTGATGAGATAAAACAAAGAAAATCTCTTCTTTAAAAGTTGAAGCAGTTGTATCTTTGACATGAACTATTTCCAAAAATCATTCTTATATAAATTCACTTCTATCAACAAACATAATAACAGGGTCCATTTGCTCTCTTCATCAACAATTAAATAAAATCTTGTATCACCAATCTTATGAAAAATTAAAGACTAAATATTTCTAGCAAAGACATGTAAAATTTCTTTTTGAATTTGATATGAGGCATATTTAATATTTTATGGAGCATTACCCAAAACAAGAGCTCCTAACTTGCTCATTGTAAGATGCTAAAAGTTCCATCATTTCAATAGAATTACATCGGTTTTTTTATTATAGACGTTCATCATGCTCTTTAAAAGCACATGCTTTAAATGTGAGCTAACGAACAATATTTATTGAAGCTTTAATATGCAATGGATTATTTAGAATTTTTTTAGTAGTTTATCTCTTAACTACCTTCTCAATATGACACAACTAATTTTTAAAAAAAATTCAAGCACCTAGTAGCAAATCTGTGAGCTAAAAAAAATTTCAAGCACCTAGTAGCAAATCTGTGAGCTGAATTTGGATTTTTTTCCATATGAGTAAAAAAAACACATCGCTCCCCATCATTAACTTTCTTTCAATAATTGAATTCTTTAACAGTAAATATGTCTGATACTGGCTTTCCAGATGGCTTGCTTGAAAATAGATAGTAAAACAAACAAAATGCAATATTTTTTTTATGAATATTCAAATCATGGATAACTTTTGAACCAATGAGATTGAAATTGACAAGGATGTTTTCACTCAGACATCAAAAGTTGATATTACCCCAAATTAGTGTATGCCCTTCAAATTTTATCTTGTTGATTAACGAAGTATTCTCAAATTTGAGGACTATTGTTTGAATCTTTAATTAAATGAGCAATGTCAATTCAAGTAAGAGGTGGTTCACCAGTAACTAGAGGTTCTTTGTAAACTGAAGCACATTAGAGCTGCTCAACCATAACTTCAACATTATATATTGGAGTTGGTTTACTAAGTTGTGAGTTATCAATATTTTTTTCTTTTTTCTTTAAAAAAATGAGTTCTTCTTATTTTGTTCATAGTTTAATCAAAATCAAAACATATATCGTGAAAAAAAAATTGATAATTTTATTGGCTCTACTAAAAAAAATAATCCAAGTATAATCAACACAAACCCATAAAATATATTAAATTAATTAGAAAAAAACATCATTATAACAACAATTCAAAAAAATTGGTAAAACTATCATATCTTAACAAAAAAGAAAAAGCAAAAATAGCATAATTATATATAAAAAAAATCATTAAATTTTTAACAAATATACCAAAACAAAACAAAAATTAATTTTAAATTTGAGTTATCAAAAATCAATTGCCATGTTTTATTTAATGAAAGATGAATTAATTGGTAGGTTTGCTGTCTGCTTCAATTTTTTCGTTTGCTATTTATATTTTTTTGTTTATCTTTAAACTTTTATATTAAGGTTTTAAAAAATGATAGAAAAGTATTATAACTTTAAGTTCTTGTTTCTACCTAGACCTGAGGAGTTTTCAATCCATGAATGGAATCAAAATAATTATACGTTTTGGAAAAAGTACATGATTTTTCAATCCATGAATGTAATCAAAATAATTATACGTTTTGAAAAAAGTACGTGATTCATGAAGCATTTCATTAAAATTTATTTTTTTTTAAATTGATTTTTTTATATTTTTTTTTTTTAAATTGAATTTTTTATATTTTAAGATTGTTATATACTAATATAAATGAACCCCACACCACCCCCCTCCTCTTCCAATTGATTTGAGGTTATCAACCTATGTATTCTATATTTTCCGTATGTTTTAGAGTAAATATAGGGTTAAATTTATTCCTAAAAACTACCTAAAATTTAACTAATTAAGTCTCCACCAAAATTTGATGATAATGGAGAAGTGATTTATTAACCTAGATTTTTACTTTTATTTTTTCAAAAAATAGAAATTTTTAAAAAATTTAATTTTTAATAAACTCAGTTAATTTTAATTATTTTATTTGTTTAATTTTGTGAGTCAAATTAAGTTTAAAAGAATTATTAAAATATAAAAAATATATATTAAAAAGAGAGGAAGAAAATAGAATTAGGGACAAAATTAATCAAGTAATTGAGTTTAACAAGCCTATATTTGAGTTGGAAAGTTTTAAAAATCTAGGAATGATTTGGTTGTAATTAGTAACTCAATTGAAAAATACTTAAAGAAATAGAGTTTAATTTAACTTTAATCAAAGGAATTGAACTAAGGGCGAATTAATAACATGCTGTCAAATTGATCTAATTGAAAATACAATTGTAAAAGAAAAATATGATTCAATTAGGGGAAAAACTAGTCAACATTGCATAATTTTAAAAATAAAGGACTAAATTTGAATGGTGACCATATTAAAAGTATCAATTAAATTGAATTTAGGTATTAAATTAAAGATAAAATCAAAAATCAAAACCTTAATTGAATGAATATTGAAAAATTGAAGAGTGATTAATATTTAAAAATTTATTTTTATTTAGGTTTTATATCATCATTTTACACTTGAAGTATCAATAACTCTTTAAGTAGATCATGTTTTATAATAACAAATCTGATAATATAAGATAAATTTAATTTATGATAAATATTTATTTTAAATGCAGACATATCTCATAATTCAAAGGATTGATTTATGTGATTAACTATTAGAAGTGAAAGGATAAAGAAAAGGTTAAGCTTAGAAAGAGATGTTGATTCAATTCAAACTAAAACACTGTTGAATTATTGGGTCATATTTAGAGTTGTAGATCTTGGATTTTAGTTTGGTTTATATAGTTAGAAAGTTAAAACATAGGCCTAAAACATTCATAAGAGTCTAAGATTCACTTCTGCCGTTTGAAAGTTCAAATCTTAGCGTCAAAAGAGAAGTACAAATTTGTACTACAGCCTAGACACTTTTCAATGTTTAGCCAATATCTTGAGTTTTAGAAGTCCAAATAACCTCATTCTTGCTTTATTGGAAAGTTGAAATAATTTCTCAAAACTTTCATAAAACTTTCTTGTTTTATTGGAAAGTCGAAATAATTTCTCAAAACTTTCATAAAACTATCTATTCAAATTCTGATGTTAACAATGACATTTTCTGCATATAAGAAGATAAGGATTGTTACCATGTCAAAAGTTGGTTATCCACATAATAATTAGTCATCAATCAATAGTTTCAAATTTTGGCCTATAAAAGGAGGCATTTGTCATGCATTTAGAAATCTTAGTTTTCAGATCAAGATCATAAGAATAACAAGAATAACCAGTCGCTTCATAATAAGAATAATGAGAAAAACCGTGTTAGAACACTTAGAGACCATATGAATCCCACAAGAACAAGTGCACTATCATGTATAGTTTTCCATCCTAATTAATCTAACTTCAATTTTAAGTCAGGCATTATTCAACTTTTACCTTCTTTTCATGGCCTAAATCTAGAAAATCCATACCTGCATTTGAGAGAATTTGAAGAAGTTTGTAATACTTATAATGACTTAAATTATAGCATGAAAACCATTAAATTAAAGCTTTTTTCTTTCTCATTAAAATATAAAACTAAAACATGACTACAAAATCTTAGGTTAGGATCCATTCATATTTATAATGAAATTCAACAATAATTTTTAAAGAAGTTTTTTTTTATCTCATAGAACAAACTTTTTCAATAGACAAATCACCATATTCTTTCAAAAACCAGGAGAAATATTTTACCAATGTTGGGATAGGTATAAAGATTTATTTAATACAATTCTTTATTATGGTTTTGAAACATGGAGATTGGTTTCACACTTTTATGAAAGATTACCACCTAAAGATAGGCAAATAGTAAAATTGATATGTAATGGAATTTTCTAAGATAATGACCTTGATGAAGCAATGGAGTAATTAAACTTATTAGCTAAAAATTCTTAAAATTAAGACCTACAGATACTTATGAGGCATCAAGTAAAACTTAACCTTATACATCTAGTGGAGGCATCTACAACCTAAGAGAAAATCATGACATTCAAGCCAAGTATGTATTTTTAGCTAGAAAAGTCAAGGCACTAGAATTGAAAAAGAGTGGTCATTTAAAATCTGTTCAAAACATTGTGTCAAATCTGTGAAACTAATGAACACTCAACAAATGACTGTCCATCTTTGTATTCTTTTAAGGAATGCCTCTATGAACAAGCTTGTGCTTTAAACAGTTTTTAAATGCCCAATTATAACCCATACTCGCAAACATACAACTCTTATTGGAAAAATCACCAAAATTTCAATTGGAAGAGTGATAATAATAATGCACAAACTTCACAGTCACCGTCTCAAGTACACTATAATTTCTAAAATTCATATGGATATGCACCTCCTTATACTCCACCTCCTAGAAGAAATCTTGAGGAAACATTGCATGTATTCATTGAAAGGCAAGAGTTAATCAACGCTATGATAGATTTTAAAAATACTCTTACAAAATTCACTTAATCAACACTCGACTTGCTTAAGTGATTAGTACTTAAAAGTGCATTTTTATCATGGTTTTATATCATCATTTTGCACTTGAAGTATCAATAACTCCTTAACCAAAGCATATTTTATAATAATATATCTAATAATACAAGATACCTTTAATTTATTAAGTCAAATCAATTATCACTCTTCGCAGGGGTAAGGTTATTGAAAAACTCACTCTTATGCCTTGTGAAAATGATGATGACTTAATCTCTGAGGGTAAGGAAGGGGTTGAATCTAAATATTATAAAGAAAAGGCTTATTTCTTTCCAGGATTTCCATTTTTTCGTGTCATGACCAAATAAAGAAAAGTAAATCACAACTCTAAAATCTTTGAAACTTTCAAAGTAAGGATCAATATATCTTTATTGGATACTATTAAATAGGTACCTTATTATGCTAAATTTTTTAAAGATTTGTGTACTGTGAAGAGAAAATTGAATGTAAAAATGAAAGCTTTTTTAGCCAAATAAGTAAATATTATTTTTCAGAACAATAATGCTTTGAAATATAAAGACCTTGGTTATCCTAAAATTTCTTACTTCATTGGAGAACATTGACACGACTAAAAGGTTGATGTCTTCTCCCAAGTGCAGGAGTGTCGAAGTAATATCTGTACCTTTCTTACTTGCTGATAGATCTGTAAAAATTTCTAGAGGGATAGTTGATGATATGGTAGTACAAGTTGATAAATTCATTTACCTTCTATATTTTGTTGTCTTTGATACACAACCTATTGAAGCATATAATTCATTTTAGTTATTTTAGGATGTCTATTTCTTGTAACCTGTAATGCATTAAATAATTATAGGAATGGACTGGTGAAGCTATCATTTGAAAACATGACAATAGAGATGGATATTTTTAACATTTGCAAACAACCTACAGGTGATAATGATTCACACGAAGTAGATGTTATTGAAAAATTAGTTTATAATCAATTTGAATCTACCGTGAGTAAAACAGAGTTTGACGAATATGTAGATTTGCAAATGATTTATTTTCAAGAAAAAATTGAGGACAAGAAAGGCACAAAAAATGTTGATATGGATCTTTTGTCAAGATTGACAATAGATTCGATATCCGACATCACACCAATCGATAATTACTTTCCTGGTAAATCTTTACTTTTTCTTAGTTCAATGCCTTAGTTTGCTAAAAATATCAATTTTTGCCAGCTTACTAGAGTACCAAAGATAAAAGAAAGTTTTTAAACGAAGTGAAGAACTTTTATTGTAATGACTCTTACTTATTTAAATATTGTCCTAATCAAATATTTTGAAGATGCATTTTGGACAATGAGGTAATTAGTGTCATTAAACTTTATCATTCTGAGGTATGTGGGAGTCATTTCTCATAAAAAACAACAAAAAAAATCTTACAATATGAATTCTATTGGCCCACCGTGTTCAAAGACATACATGTGTTTCTGCAAAGCTTGTGAAAATTGTCAAAAGTCAGGATTTATTTCAAAATATAAGGAATCTTTAAATAATATTCTATTGACTCTTGAGACACACCCTAATAGAGATGTGCATTGTGTAATTCATGATTTATGAACATAATTTCATAAATAATATGCTCGACATAGTCTTGAAAATTTGACCAAGAAAGACTATGTTTGCCAATTTTTAAGAAAACTAAATGGGAAGCTTATCCTTGACCCATAGAGAACGTTTAAGTGAATTCTATTGGCCCACCGTGTTCAAAGACATACATGTGTTTCTGCAAAGCTTGTGAAAATTGTCAAAAGTCAGGATTTATTTCAAAATATAAGGAATCTTTAAATAATATTCTATTGACTCTTGAGACACACCCTAATAGAGATGTGCATTGTGCAATTCATGATTTATAAACATAATTTCATAAATAATATGCTCGACATAGTCTTGAAAATTTGACCAAGAAAGACTATGTTTGCCAATTTTTAAGAAAACTAAATGGGAAGCTTATCCTTGACCCATAGAGAACGTTTAAGCTGTTCATGGATATGAAACCAAGTGAAGATGTGAGCAATAATCACAACTACATGTACATACACATGCCTTTTTTAAAATAAATAAATAAATAAATAATAAAAAGAAAAAGAGAGAGAGTGTGAATGAGACTCTAGCTTGCCTATATATAGGTGGTATGATTGCATTCTTAATTTCTCATTTATACAATCTTCTCTTCCTTTTCTTTATTTCTACTCAAACCATACTAACACAACCAAAAGATTAATGTATTCTCCCAAGTGCACGAGTGTCAAATTAATAAATAACCTGGCAAGACCGGGATCGAACCACAAGGAGGTTAATTGTATAAATTATAAATAACAATAATATAACAACAACAATAACAATACTAATAATACTAATAATACTACTAATAATAGTAATAGTAATAATACTAGTAATAATAATAGTAATAATAGTAGTAATAATAATAGCAGTTGTAGTAGTAGTAGGAGGAGGAGGAGGAGTACTAATAATAATAAAGAAAAAGAAGAAGAAGAAGTTGATGAGAATTTTGATATGGAAGATTAACATAAGGATTAAACAATGATAATAAAAAATGTTAAGTTAGAGGATCTATTAATGGTATGTCAAACAAGTATAGTATAAACTCTTATTATTCAATTGAAAACTACACATAAAGGAGGTTCCATTCAAATTATAAATTGTTAACATGATTATATTAGTTATCTTATTTGATTAATGCTAATACTTGTAAATCTCGTCAGGCATTCATGATTATAACTTATATTAATAACAAATCAAGTTCCTTTCTTAGCTGAAGTGTTGGTTATACCATATAATATGGGCTATGAAAGTGCCAAGCATTTGTTGTATCAAGTGTTATACAACATAAATCTAGATTAGTTGTTTAACAAGCAAAGTACTAAAGAGTGAATAAGATAACAAATATAAAACATGTTAGTATCAAATATTAAAGTCCTTGTTAAGTTTACACTATACTTATTCTTACACCATTAGTATAATCTTTTCACCTTGATATAATAAACTTAACTAAATATAATGAAAGAAAGAAGAATAAATAAACAAAATAAGAACATAAATAAGATAAAAGATAACTAAGTAAAGGAAAGGAAATGAAAGGCATAAATAAGATATTAATGAAAATAAAACTTAAGCATTACAAAAATACAAAAAGAGAAAGCAAAAGCATGATCTTGATCTGGA
>NW_011501399.1:11551-31178 GCF_000495115.2 Populus euphratica
GTAATAAATAACCCGGCAAACTCAAACCACAAGGAGGTTAATTGTACAAATTATAAACAACAATTATAAATAACAACAAGAGTAACAACAATAATATTAGTAGTAATAGTAGTAGTAATAATAACAAAGAAGAAAAAGTTGATGAGAACTTTGAGATGAAAGATTAATGTAAGGATTAAACAATGATAATAACAAATGTCAAGGTTAGAGGATCCACTAATGGTATGTCAAATAAGTATAGTATAAACTCTTATTATTCAATTAGAAACCACACACAAAGGAGGTTCCAATATGATTATAGATTGTTAACATGATTACATTAGTCATCTTATTCGATTAATGCTAATACTTGTAAATCTCGTCAAGCATTCATGATTCTAACTTATGTTAACAACAAATCAAGTTCCTTTCATAGCTTAAGTGTCAATTATACCATACAGTATGAGCTATGAAAGTGCCAAGTATTTGTTGTACCAAGTGTTATACAACATAAATCAAGATTAGTCATTTAACAAGCAAAGTATTAAAGAGTGAACAAGATAACAAATACAAAACATGTTGGTATCAAATATTAAAGTCCATATTAAGTTTACTGACACGACTAAAAGATTGATATCTTCTCCCAAGTGCAAGAGTGTCGAAGTAATAAATAACCTGGCAAGACTGGGGTCGAACCACAGGGAGGTTAATTGTACAAATTATAAATGACAATTATAAACAACAACAATAGTAATAGAAATAGTAGTAGTAGTGGTAATAAAGAAAGAGATGGAGAAGAAGAAAAAAAAGATGAGAACTTTGAGATGGAATATCAATGTAAGGATTAAACAACGATAATAGCAAATGTCAAGGTTAGAGGTTCCACTAATGGTATGTCAAATAAGTATAGTATAAACTCTTATTATTCAATTGGAAACCACACACAAAGAAGGTTCCAATCAGATTATAGATTGTTAACATGATTACATTAGTCATCTTATTGAATTAATGCTAACATGATTGCATTAGTCATCTTATTCAATTAATGCTAATACTTGTAAATTTCATCAAGCATTCATGATTATAACTTATGTTAACAACAAATCAAGTTCCTTTCATAGCTCAGGTGTCAGTTATACCATACAATATGGGCTATAAAAGTGCCAAGCATTTGTTGTACCAAGTGTTATACAACATAAATCAAGATTAGTCATTTAACAAGCAAAGTATTAAAGAGTGAACAAGATAACAAATAAAAAACATGTTAGTATCAAACATTAAAGCCCATATTAAGTTTACACTATACTTACTCTTACACCATTAGTGTAACCTTTTCACCTTGACATAATAAACTTAGCTATACATAATGAAATAAAGAAGAATAAATAAACAAAATAAGAATATAAATAAGATAAGAGTTAACTAAGTAAAGGAAAGGAAATGAAAGGCATAAACTTGATATTAATGAAAGCAAAGCATAAACATTACAAAAATACAAAGAGAGAAAGCAAGAGCATGATCTTGATTTGGACACCAAGATGCCTAAATGCATGGCAAATGCTTCCTTTTATAGGCCAAAATTGAAAACTATTGATTTGATGACTAATTGATGAGTGGGTGCCCAACTCTTGACTTGGTGACAATCCTTATCTTCTCTTGTCTGCCAAAAACATCATTGATAACATCAAAATTAGAGCCACTTGAAACATGAAAGTTGTAGGAAATTATCTCAACTTTCTTGTGTAAACAATTCAACTCATTTGGACTTCTAGAACTCCAGATATATGCCAAATACTGAACAGTGCTCGGGTTGGAAGATAAATTCAGACTTTTTTGTTGTTGCTACAATTTGGACTTGAAAATGGCCTTTTTAGATCTTGGGATCCATATGAAAGTTGTAGGCCTATGTCTTACCTTTCATCCATATAAAGTAGACCTAAATCTAAGATCTACAGCTCCAGATATGACCCAATTACCGAATAGTGTTCTAGTTTGGATTGCACCGACATCTCTTTACTAAGTTTGGCCATCTCTTTGTCCTTCCAATTTCAGTTCTTAAATTCATCAATCAATCCTTTCATTTATGTGATAGGCCTGCATTTAAAATGAACATTTACCATAAATTAAAGGTATCTTATATTATTAGTTATATTATTATAAAACATGCTTTGGTTAAGGAGTTATTGATACTTCAAGTGCAAAATGATGATATAAAACCATGATAAAAATACACTTTTAAGTATCAATCATTTACATTATACTTATTCTTACACAATTAGTGTAACCTTTTCACCTTGACATAATAAACTTAACTAAACATAATGAAAGAAAGAACAATAAATAAACAAAACAATAACATAAATAAGATAAAAGTTAACTAAGTAAATGAAAGGAAATGAAAAGCATAAACTTGATATTAATGAAAGCAAAGCATAAACATTACAAAAAATACAAAGAAAGAAAGCAAGAGCATGATCTTGATTTGGAAACCAAGATGCCTAAATGCATGGTAACTGGTTCCTTTTATAGGCCAAAATTGGGAACTATTGATTTGATGACTAATTGATGAGTGGGTGACCAACTCTTGACTTGGTGACAATCTTTATCTTCTCTTATCTGCCAAAAACATCATTGATAATGTCAAAATTAGAGCCACTTGAAAACATAAAAGTTGTAGGAAATTGTCTCAGCTTTCTTGTGTAAACAATTTAGGTCATTTAGGCTTCTAAAACTCCAGATATGGGCCAAACACTGAACACTGTTTGGAATTTATGTTGTATGACACTTGGTACAACAAATGCTTGGCACTTTCATAGCCCATAATGTATGGTATAACCGACACCTGAGCTAGGAAAGGAACTTGATTTGTTGTTAACATAAGTTATAATCATGAATGCTTGACGAGATTTACAAGTATTAGCATTAATCGAATAAGATGACTAATGTAATCATGTTAACAATTTATCATCTGATTGGAACCTCCTTTGTGTGTGGCTTCCAATTGACTAATAAAAGTTTATACTATACTTGTTTGACATACCATTAGTGGATCCTCTAACCTTGACATTTATTGTTATCGTTGTTAAATCTTTACGTTAATATTCCATCTCAAAGTTCTCATTATCATCTTCTTCTTCTTCTTTTTCTTTATTATTATTATTATTATTATTATTATTATTATTAGTATTACTACTACTACTATTGTTATTACTATTATTATTATTGTTGTTGTTATTAATTATTGTTATTGTTGTTGTTGTTGAAATTTATATGAGCATGGTGTGTAACTAAAAGAACCATGAAAGGCGTTTTAATTTTTTCACATTGACTTTTCTATTTTTTATTTGAAAAGTTGCTAGCGTATATTCAACATGTTCTATTAGAACGACACCCGCTCCATTAAAGAGGTGTATGAAACGCCTCCAAATGGCAAAATCTGACCATCCATTGTCTAGATAGATGCTAGACATGCCCTCTACCATATGGTGCAGCGCGTGTAGACATATATAATAGTTGGATTGCCATCGATGATCGATTGTTTGTGGTTTTTTCTTTTCTTTTCTCTCTCCTAACAACTAAATTATACAATTATCATTGGTTTGTTTGTTGTTTGCTTGAGTTTGACAACCATTTTTAGTGCCAGACCCAACCATAGGTTAGCAACCATTTTCAGTGTCAGGCCCAGGCACGAGTTTGCCAAGGTTTCTAGACCTAAGTCTCTTGGGCCAAACTAAAGGCGCTTAAATCTTGTATGGTCATCAAACCTAAGATACTTAAAATATTCTTTATATATTTTATATTAAAAAAATGATATTAACCTGTTACAAAATACGGAAAGATAAACTAGTATGATAATGTATCGATGGTGGCAAGACTGTGGTGTTGACCAATGATGATATCAAAGTGCCATATGGCAAGTGATAAAAATGGGTTATTCATAAAGGCCATGGAGCTGGTTATGTAAGATTTGTTTGTATAGAGAGTCAATGGTCGAAGGAGCTAGGGTGTATAATAGGCTAGCCGACTTTTCACTCTTCTTTCTAACAATATATAGAGTTATTTTATCACTTGTTATAAAAAATATTCTACTCGATTCAACATTAAATCAACTACCTATCAAAGTTTGAACATAAATTGTTCAAGCTTCTTTCTTTTTGTCATTGTATATGTCATCTATCACCACCACAACTAAAAAAAGAGTCAAAGTTCAAGTATGACCAAACCTAATTCGAGTTTCACAAAACTCACCACCACAACTAAAAAAAGGAGTCAAAGTTCAAGTATGACCAAACCTAATTCGAGTTTCACAAAACTCAGGATCATTGAAAATTTATATAGTTATTAATTTTAGGATTTGTGAGATTAGTTGAGGAACACATAAGTATAAGCTGATCTAAAAATCCACATTAATATAAAAAAGAAGAAGCTAAAGTTCACGGCAAAAAAAGTAAGACCAAACCTAACAACTTAAAACAGGTCATTAGAGAGTTTTTGGACTATTTGTGCATAACCATATCCAAAGTGATTGTAGTCCTGTTTTCAACTAGGCAACGTTCTCCTTTTTTTGGAACAGTTGACAACACTTCATTTGTTCTCAATGGAAGAAATTTCTCTAGTTCGAACGAATTTCAGTTCACATTAAAACAAAAATTACATGTACGACCACAGTTGCGGTGTGTGACCCATCATGAGCAACAAATGCAAGGTGTTCGCAGCCAATTTGAATTCCAGCCACGTCTAGCCTTTTCTTTAGGCCTTTCTAGTTGCATTAAATACCTTGATTTTTAGAACAAATTCACCTCCCGGCAGCTGTATATGAATTTCAAAGGGCCACGTAGTTCGAAATCTAAAAACTTGTTTAGAAATAATCTTGTTCATCTCACAGTGTCTCATGGCATGGTGAGAGAAAACCTTGAAGCTTCATCCGGATTCCAAACCTAGAAAGAAGATTTATCATAAATTAATAATTCTCCACACTTTGGACATGATTTTCAAAGTATACATCCATAAAAGGCGAAGACTTTCACTTACCAAGATATTATCAGTCAGCATCATTGAAGCGGATATGCAGGTGTGTTTTATCTGGTTCTAATCTATGGATGCTTAAGCTGCACAAGAATTTCTAAACCTTGACCAAATCCACTGGCAGAGATCGTATGAATGTATTCTTGAAATTACACCAAAACCCTCTTAGCTTGGTCCATATTTCCACATTTGGAATACATATCCGCTAAAGCAGTTGCGACTAGAATAGGTGAAAATAAGTCATGCCTTAAGATATAGCCATGAATGGCCCTTCCATATTGCAATGATGCCACATCTGTACAAGCTGAGATCGTGCTAATGATGATTGGGAGATTAGCTCTTATCCCACATTCTTGCATTTTCTGGAATACCAGAATGGCCTCATTGCCAAAACCATTTTGAACCAGACCACAGATGAGGGTAGTAAATGTTATCAAGTTCGGATGGATGCCAACAGCCTGCATATGTGAGAACATATCTTGAGCCTCATTGATCTGGCCATTTCTAATAAATCCCAAAATCACAGCATTCCATGACATCACATTTGGTGGCACACTTTCCAACTGCATCCCATAAAACAGCTTCAAGACTTCTCCAGTTACACCAAGCTCTGCATAAGCAGTCAATAGAGTATTCCATAATAGAAGATCTTTGTTCATTGTAGAGTTGAAAACGTGCCTTGCATCTGCAATTTTTTCACATTTGGCATACATATCTATCATACTATTAGCCACAGCTAAATCAGATACAAGATAGTTTCTAATACAATAACAGTGCCCCTCTTTACCAAGTTCTATATTTCCCATAATAGAACAGGCAGATAATATGGATGCCAGTGTCACAGAGTCAAATCTCATGTTCTCTAATCTCATCAAATGGCACAAATCAAGCGCCTTTTCAACTTGGCCATATTGCACATAGCTAGAAATGAGCAAATTCCAAGCAACTGCATCTTTTTCAAGCATCATACCAAAGACTAACTCAGCATCCTTGATTAGCCCAACCTTGGAATAGAAGTTCAAAATTGAACCACCCAAGATGCTGTCCAGTTCATATCCACCTAAAACAGCAATCGCATGGGCTTGCTTACCCTCTTCAACTGCACCTAAATTAGCTGAAGCTGAAAGAATGCTCAATAATGTAACTTGATTGGGCTCAACATCTTCCAACCTCATCTCAGAAAACAGTCGAGCTGCTTCCACATCGAACCCATTTTGGACATAACTTCCAATCATGGAGTTCCATGTAACTACGTTCTTGTCAGACATATTATCAAACACCTTCCTTGCATCCTCTAAAATCCCACATTTTCCATACGCATCCACAAGACTACTTGAAACAAACACACACCTATCAAAACCCATTTTCACTACATACCCATGAACCCCTCTCCCAAACGAAATCCACTGCAATGCAGCACATGCCTTCAAAATATTAGGCACCACAAAATTGTCAGCCAGAATCCCAGTATCTATCATCTCACAAAGACCCATTAAAGCTTCTCTATAGAAACCCATTCTACAATTCAAACCAATAATAGCAGCCCAAGAAAACACATTCTTTACACTTAATCTAGAAAAAAATTTATTTGCAACCTCAAAAAGATGGCATTTTGCATAAAAAATGAACAACTTCGTCTCTAAATACTCATTTGTTGCAAGAGAATCACCAATTTTTATAATTCGAGAGTGAATTTGCCGACCCATAAAGAGAGCACGATCATAGAGGCATCCCTGAAGTAGCAGACCATAGATATCGGGCCCAATTGGGATTTTTCTTCTGTCCATCTCAGTTAAAATTTTGAAAGCCGCTTGAATTTGACCTTGTCCACATAGAGAAAAGATGGTGTTGAAGTAAGATTGCTGCAAATTAGATTCGCAGTTTTTATATTGGATTTGAGGCATAGAAAGATGGAGTGGTTTTCTAATTACTTTATTGTATGATTTTGTCGGTTTAGCTTTAGAGTGAGAGAGATCATGTTTTGGGGTTGGAGTTGGAGTGAAAGCAAGAGAAGCCATGGTGCATTTATAGAATAGAGACGAAGATTTCCTTCGGAGCGTATAAAAGATGAAGAAGCAGCAAAGGAAGAAGAGTAGAGCAGAGGATGGATGACGCTGCGCACCATTGTTTTATTATTTGCCACACAGTACAGTTTCGGAACCATTTTTATCCTTTTTGGCGGTATTCCATCCCCTCCCCAAGTACGATATTTTATTTTATTTTATTTTATCTTTTTAAATAGCTTAGCCTTGACATTAATTAGACTAGACGGGTGCTCTATGATATAATGTAGATAAGGTTAAATTTTTCTAATATAAATTCTTTTTTATATTAAAAAAAAAATTGATGTCTAGATTATTAATTTTATTGGCTTAATGAAATTGATTAATTTAACAATATGATTTAAAAAAGATTTTAATAACAAATAAAATGAACAAAAGAAATTGATAATAATTAAGTATAAAAAATTAATTACTGATTAGTTCTTAAAAATATATTTTATCAAGATTTTATATCATCATTTTACACTTAAAATATCAATAACTCCTTAACTATGACACGTTTTATAATAACATGTCTAATAATATAAGATACTTTTAATTTATAATAAATATTTATTTTATATGTAGGCCTATCACATAAATCAAAAGATTTATTGATGAGTTCAACTACTGAAATTGAGAAGATAAAGAGAGGGTGAAGCTTTAAAAAATATGTTGGTTTTGTCCAAACTAGAACACTGTTCAATTATTAGGTCATATCTAGAGTTGTAGAACTTGGATTTAGGTTTGCTATATATGGATGGAAAGCTAAGATATAGGCCTAAAATATTTATGGGAATGCAAGACTTAATTTTACTATTTGAAAGTTCAAATCTTAGCAACAACAAAGAAATCTAAATATGTCCTACAGCCTAGACATTGTTTAGTATTTAGCCCATATCTTGAGTTCTAAAAATCCAAATGACTTCGATATTTTTTTGGATAGAAAGCTGAGACAATTTTCTAGAACTTTTATGATTCAAGTCTGTTCAAATTCTGACGTTAGCAATGACATTTTATTTAGATAAGAAGATAAGGATTGTTACCAAGTCAAGAGTTGGTCACCCGCTTAACAATTAGTTATGAAATCAATAGTTTTAAATTTTGTCCTATAAAAGAAGGCATTTGTCATGCATTTAGGCATCTTAGTTTTCAAATCAAGATCATGTTCTAGCTTTCTTTTATATATATTTTTATAATGTTCAAGTTTTGCTTTCATTAATCTCTTGTTTATACTTTTCATTTCATTTCCTTTACTTAGTTAACTTATATCTTATTTATGTTCTTATCTTGTTTATTTATGTTTTGCTTCTTTCATTATATTTAGTTAAGTTTATTATGTTAAGGTGAAAAGGTTACAATAATGGTGTAAAAAAAGTATAGTATAAACTCAATATGAACTTTAATGTTTGGTACTACTAATATGTTTTATATTTGTCATATTGTTCACTCTTAATACTTTGTTTGCTAAATGATTAATCTAGATTTATGTTGTACAACACTTGGTACAACAAATACTTGGCACTTTCATAACTCAATTGTATGGTGTAACCGATACTTGTGCTATGAAAGGAATTTGATTTATTGTTAACATAAGTTATAATAATGAATACCTGACAACATTTACAAGTATTAGCATTATTCAAATAAGATAACTAATGTAATCATGTTAATGATTTATAATCTGATTATAACCTCCTTTGTGTGTGATTTCCAATTAAGTAATAAAAAAAGTTTATATTATACTTGTTTGAAATACCATTATTAGATCCTCTAACCTTGACATTTATTTTTATTATTCTTTAATCCTCATATTAAGTTTGCAATCTCAATGTCCTCTTTAACTTTTTCTTGTTATTATTGTTGTTGTTTATAATTTATATAGTTAGCCTCCATGTGGTTCGACTCTAGTCTTGTCGGGTTAGTTATTACTTTGATATTCCTGCACTTGAGAGAAGACATCAATATTTTGATCGTGTAAAGTTTTTGGTGCTGTTGCCGAGGAGGAAACCTTTTGTATAAATTATAGTATTTATTTTCTTTTTTCTTTTTTTCTTTTCTCTTTTCTTGTATGTAACTTTGTCTTCTTTGTTTTGTTTTTTTGTTCTTCCTTTTATTCTCTTCTTACACGTACATGAGAGCTTGGTCACGTATATTAAGTGGTAGACTTTGTAGGGTATCCTCATCATTTTCAGAAAATATGGCCGAAGAAGATAACTAATCGCTTCATAATGAAAATAATAAGAATAATAGTATTAGAACACTTAAAAACCACATGAATCTAATAAGAACAAGTGCACCCTCATGTATAGTTTTTTCTCCTGATGCATCTCATTTCAATTTTAAGCCAAACATTATTCAACTTTTACCTTCTTTTCATAGCTTAGATTTAGAAAATTCATACTTACATTTAAGGGAATTTGAGGAGGTTTGTAACACCTATAATAACTTAAATTGTAGCATAAACACAATTAGATTAAAGCTTTTTCCTTTTTTCATTAAAAGATAAAGCTAAAACATGGCTATAAAATTTAAGACGAGGATCCATTCGTGCTTAGGATGAAATACAACAATAATTTTTATAGAAGTTTTTTCCATCTCACAGAAGAAACTCTTTCAAAAGAAAAATCATCACTTTCATAAAAAAAAACCAGGAGAAACATTTTATCAATGTTGGGATAGGTATCGAGACTTACTTCATACTTTCCCTCATCATGGTTTTAAAACATGGATCTGATTTCATATTTTTATGAAGGGTTAACACCTAGAGATAGGCAAATGGTGGAATTGATATGCAATGAAACTTTTGAAGATAAATACCCTAATGAAGCAATGGAGTACCTAGACTTACTAGCTGAAAATGCTCAAAATTAGGACACTTTAGGTACTTTTACTTACCGATAGATCTGTAAAAATGCCTAGAGGAATAGTTAAAGATATGTTAGTTGATTGTGCATCAAAAGTGTCATTAAGTCTCTTATTTTACATATGTATTTATTGTTTTTATTTAGTTGTTTTTATAATAATTGATGTGTTTTTTTAGTAATGAAGTTTGTTTTAATGTTTCGATAGGTTTTTGGAGCTTAAATGAATTAATTCAAAAAATTCAACGTCGGAATTCAGAACAAAGAATTGAAGAGACATTTAGTTGAAGATTAAAGCAAATCTTGGTTCAAATAAGTGCTCCAAATTTATCCCAAAAATCAATTCTATTCCAATTCTAGAAAAGAATATCATATGATTTATTTCAAGCCCAAACTTGCCTTATGTTGTGTGCAAACTTCAACCATTAAACACTCAAGGTTTCAATGTCAATCTTAGCCCAAATAATAAGTACATTTGTATACTTATTTGATGCTCAAATTCAGCCCAAAATCAGCCCTAAATCAACCCCAAATCAACCTTCAAATCAACCCAAACACAATCCATGATCTTACATGTCCACACAACAAATAACAATTGATTTATTTTGGGTAACAAATAACAATTGATTTATTTTGGGTAATCCATTGATCCAAGAAGGCAAGCACATGGATGGAAAGCTGGAGGGGATATTTTAACATTATTTTGGGTCAAAAAGAAGGAGACACCTCACAAATGAGGAAGAAAAACGTGCACCAAAGTAGTTGTAAAGTTGTCTTGATTTGATTTTTCAGAACACCTTTCGGTGTTTTGCCTATAACTTTTGACTCAGGTGTCCAAATGAGCTGTTCTTTAATGATCTGGAAAGGTGACAGAATTACCTATAAATATGTCTCTAATAGACGTCTCCAAAAAAAGCTTATAAGAGGGTGGAATTGCTGTCCAAAGTTAGAGTCAGATTTGTGTCCGAATTTTTTCTGAAATTGTATTGTGTTCTTCTTTATAGATTTCGGTTCTTTAGTTTGTAAAACTTATTTTTTCAGTTGGATTCAAGTTCTTTCATGTTTATTGAAGTGTTCTTATATATAATCATGGTTGGTTAAACTCTTTCTTGGATCCAAATCAAGGATAATGGTGATTGAGGTGAGTTCTTTAGGATATGAATGAATCTTAATGTTTATCTTCTTATTTTCTTCATGAATGATTTATTATTGTAAAGAAATTTTAGAAATCATTTAGGTAATGTTATAATATTGAATTTTTATGCACAAACTTTAGTTTTGGTATAGAGATTGCTTGATTCAATGTCTTACTTAATATGAAAGTACTTGTTCATTCTTAAGCAATAATCAATCTTCATCTTTCTAATCTTCATTGTAATATCTTCCGACCTAATATCACCATCGTTGAGATTAGGTTGAGTTATCTTATATATGTTGAAGAAATCACCAATACATCACCATTAAAATTGATTTGGACCAAGACTTACTTTTCTTGTCATTTAAAATCTATTTACATTTTTTTTATCTTTGAAAACAAATCCATCAATTATTTTCAACCAAGTTATTGTTAATTTAATTTCTCTTGAGTTTTTTTTTGTTACTTAGCTTAATTTCCAGATCTAGCTCTCTGTGGATATGACCTCGATCTTACCGAGTTAATTGCTACATCGCACACTCGTGCACTTGCGAGTTAAAACAAGCCGATCATAAAAAGCGGTCAAGCATTAGTACAAGTCGATAAACTCGTTTATCCTATGGATTTTATTCTTGGACACAACTTATTGAAGCATATAATTTATTTCCTATTTTTTTAAGACATCCTTTTCTCACAACTTCTAATGCATTGATTAATTATAGGAATGAACTGATGAAGATATCATTTGAAAACATGACATTGGAGATAAATATTATGCAACTTGAAGATGACAATGATTTTTAAAAAGTAGATGTTATTAAAGAATTAGTTTATGATCAACTTGAATCTACCTTGAGTAAAATTGAAATTAACGAATCTAAAGATTTGCAAATGATTTATTCTCAGGAAGAAATCACAGATAAGAAAGGCACTGAAAATATTGATACAGATCTTTAGTTAAGAGTAATAATAGATTCGACATCCGACATCACACCAATCAATGATTACTTTCCTGACAAATCCTTACTTTCTCTTAGTTCAATGCCTTGGTTTGCTAATTTTATCAATTTTCTTGCAACAAGAGATTTTCTAGCTCATTAGAGTACCTAAGACAAAAGAATTTTTTTGAACGAAGTGAAGAATTTTTATTAGGATGACCCTTATTTATTCAAAAATTATTTTTATCAAATATTTTGAAGATACATTCCTGACAATGAGGTAAGTGGTGTCATTAAATTTTGCATTATAAGGCATGTGAGGATCATTTCTCATAAAAAAGACAGTTGTAAAAATCTTACAAAATAGATTTTATTGGCTCACTATGTTCAAGGACATGCATGCATTCTGCAAAATTTATAAAAATTATCAAAAAGTTGATACTGGTAAAAAAGTTTTGCTTCATAATTATCAACTCTATTTATTTCCTGAAAAGCTAAGATCAAGATGGAGCGGTGCATTTTTTGTGAAATACGTATGTCCTTATAAGGCCTTTGATATTGAGAATCCAAAGAATGATAATGTTTTTAAAGTAAATGGACATCGTTTGAAAGTTTACTTTGATAATTTTTCTATTGAAAATAAACCTATTGGTTTGAATGATTCTGTAGATAAAGGTTCATAATTTTATTTTTCTCACATTGTTTTCATGTTTTTTTTATGTGACTTTTGTTTTGCTAGTGTCTCTCACCCCAGTCAAATGGCGGATAACAGTACTCCGTAACTCTTTAGTCGGTTCTTTCAGTTTTCCATGATATTTGATATCTGTGTATATATTTGTTAAATTTCTTATTTCTTCTTTTTGCATTGCTTTTCCACTTTTTATCTAATAAATAGACACCACTCTTGTGAAATTGTAAAAGTATTTTCTCACTTTGCCTCAAAATGCGATTATAAAAATTTACCAAGCTAAGTGTGCAAGATTGAGGTTGTTAATGAATTGTGGAATTTCTAAAGATATTCACTAGATGATTCAAGTAAAGGTCCGATTATTAGGTGAGTCTTCCAATTCTTTTATTTCATACATGCCTAGAACAGGTAAAAACATTTTTGTAAAGAAACGTCATGCAAAACAACGAAAAGTCTATCATCAATGTGCCAGATGAACTTATAATGCATAATGTCGTTCTATAGAAATGATATCTATATACCATAAAGATAAAATACAATTCATTAAGGATGGTCTGAGTAAGGAGTCTTTAAATAATCTTTTATTAACTCTTGAGACTCATCCCAGTGGAGATGTGCATCGTTACAATTCATGATTTATGGCCTCATTTCTATAAAAAACATGATCCCTTAGTCTTGAGAATCTAACTATAAAAGACCTTGTTTGTTAGTTTTCAAGAAAACTGGATAGGAAGTCTATTCCCGACCCATAGAGGATGTTTAAACTGTTCTTGGACATAGAATCAAGGGGAGATGTGAGCCACAATCACAACTATGATTTAAGCCTTAGTTTGTAAGAATGTGTGTCTTTTGGTTTTATTAATAGCATAACATTTGTGTTTTGTTGTTTCTTATATTTATTTAAGTGCGTTTCAGGCTTATCAATAGTTGTTTACTTCAGATGATGTCTTTTATACTTTAACTTTCTATCTTATGATATTGAGGATAATATCTCATTTTGGTTGAGGAAAAAGGTAGTAGTTGATATTAAAAAAAAAAACTAACTCTCATATTGTTATAACTTGATTATGCTTATATACTCATTTAACAAGTATTTTTAAACCTTTATTTTAACACACACACTTTAATGTATGATTGCGGGTTGTAGATTGAATTATTACATTATTTATGTTGTTTTGTTAAAGGTAACAACTAAAGGAAAGGGATAATATATAATTTGAAAAAAAAAATTGATGATAATAAAAACATAGATAAATTTGGTTTCATAGCCTCCCTAATCTAAATAATTAAGCCCAAAGAGGTGTGTTAAAACCTAATACCCTAAAGTCAACTAACTTAGGAGCTATTGGCCCAACACTTATTATATGTGTTGAAGAGAAAAGTCTAAGGGAATTAAAAATTACACTATCTACGTATCATTATCTACAGCCCAAGTTATTAAGTCCAAAGAGGTGTCTCAACACCTAATACCCTAAGACCAATTAGTCTGGGAGTCAATAGCCAAAAGCTCGTTCATGGGTTAAATATGCATTGTGTTACATGTATATATATTAAAAAAAGAAAAAAAAGAAAAAAAATAATCATATCCCAAGGAAGTTAACCTTAAACATTAGAACAAAATTTTATTTTCATCCAATTAAAGCCCCATAACTATATGTTGATATATTAAGCACAAAAAAAAAAGTTTATTAATATCTTGGTAAAAAGGTATTAAGCAGATATATAAATTTAATGAAATTTTGTTTATCTAAATAGATTAATGGAAGTTGAATGATGAATGTCTTACTTTGTGGAACTTGCAAATTATTTTTATATTTTAACATTTTGATTACTAGTGTCAAGTAATAAGCTAGTTGGGAGGTGTGATTAGTACTTAAAAATATATTTTTTATCAAGGTTTTATATCATCATTTTGCACTTGAAGTATCAACAACTCCTTAACGAGAACATATTTTATAATAACTTGCTTAATAATATAAGATGCCTTTAATTTATGGTAAATGTTCATCTTAAATATAGGCCTATTATATAAATCAAAGGATTGATTAATGATTTCAACTACTAAAATTGAGAAGACAAAGAAAGGGTGTAGCTTAGAAAGGATATGCTGGTTTTGTCCAAACTGGATCACTGTTCAATCATTGAGTCTATCTGGAGCTATAGAACTTGCATTTAGGTTTGCTTTATATGGATGGAAAGCTAAGACATAGGCTTAAAACATTTATGGGAATGTAAGACTCAATTCTACTATTTGGAGGTCCAAATCTTAGCAACAACTAAGAAGTCTGAATTTGTCTTGCAGCCCTGACACTATTCAATGTTCAGCCTATATTTTGAGTTTTAGAAGTCCAAATTAATTTATTTTTTTTCGAAAACTGAGATAATGTTTTAGAACTTTCATGATTGAAGTCTGTTCGAATTCTAACGTTAGTAGTGATATTTTGTTTAGACAAGAAGATAAGGATTGTCACCAAGTCAAGAGTTAGCCACCTTCTCAACAATTAGTCATGAAATCAATAGTTTCAAATTTTAGCCTATAAAAGGAGGCATTTGCCATGCATTTAGGTATTTTGATTTTTAGATCAAGATCATGTTCTTGCTTTTTTTATTTTTATTTTTATAATGTTCAAGTTTTGCTTCATTAATCTCTTGTTTATATTTTTCATTTCCTTTCCTTTACTTAGTTAAATTATATCTTATTTATGTTCTTATCTTGTTTATTTATGTTTATCTTCTTTCATTACAAATAACCATTGAAAAATGTTAACTAAGATATGTCTCAAGAGTCAATAAAATTTCTCCTTACTTTGTCATCTTAGTAATAACAATTTGCAAATAGTTTATGAAAAAAAAAAAACACAGTTAGTTTTTTTTCTAATATCAACAACTACCCTCTCCCCCAAGCCAAAATGAGACATTGTCCTCGATGTCCTAAGGTAGAAAGATAGAGTATAAAAGACATTACCTGAAACACTGAACACTAACAAACGTGAAACACACTTAAACAAATATAAGAAACAACAAAACACAAATATTATGCTATTAATAAAACCAAAAGACACAAGTTTTTACAAACTAAAACTCAAATCGCAGTTGTGATTATAGCTCACATCTTTCCTTGATTTTACATCCAAAAATGGCTTGAATACCCTCTATGGGTCAGGGATAAGCTTTCTATCCACTTTTCTTAAAAACTGGCAAACAAGGTTTTTTTTAGTCAGATTTCCAAGATTATGTCGAGTATGTTCTTTATGGAATAGTGGCTATAAATCATGAATTGCACCATGCACATCTCCACTAGGATGCATCTAAAAAGTCAATAGAAAATTATCTAAAGACCCCTTACTCAGGTCTTCCTTAATGAATAGTATTTTATCTTCACGGTTTAGAGATACCATTCCAAAAGAATGACATTGTGCATTGCAATTCCATCTGGCACATCGATGGCATATTTTCAGTTGTTTTGCATGATATTTCTTTGCAAAAATGCTTTTACCTATTACAGGTATGTGTGAAATGAAAGAATTGAAAGACTCACTTGATAATTGGACCTTTACTTCAATTAGCCAACGAATCTCTTCAAGAATTTCATTAACAACCTTAATTTTGCACACCTAGCTTAGTAAATTTTTGTAATCGCATTTTGAGGCAAAACGGGAAAATAAGTTTTTAATTTTTTAAGGGTGGTGTCCATTTTTTAAGATGAGAAGTGGAAAAAATATGCAAAGAGAAGAGAATAAGCAAGGAATTGAAAAAATATATATACAGATATCAATTATCATGGAAAATTGAAAGAATCGATTTAAGAGTCACGGAGTACCGTTATCCGCCATTTAATCGGGGTGAGAGAGACTAGCAAACCAAGAGTCACAAACAAAAAAAACACAAAAAAAATATGAAAAAAACAAAATAATTAACCTTTATCTATAGGATCATTCAAACTAATGGATTCATTTTCACTAGAAAAATTATCAAAGTAAGCTTTCAAATGATGTCCATTTACCTTAAAAACATTATCATTCTTTGGATTCTCAATATCAAAGGCCCTATAAGGATACATGTGTTTTTCAATAAAGAGATTGCTCCATTTTGATCTTAGCTCCCTAAGGAATAAATGGAGTCAAGAATTATAAAGTAAAACTTTTTGACCAGTATCAACTTTTTGATAATTTTCACAAGTTTTGTAGACTACATGAGTATCCTTGAATATGGTGGGCTAATAAAATCTATTTTTAAAGATTATCGCAGCTATCTTTTTTTATGAGAAATGAATCCCACATGCTTTAGAATGACAAAGTTTAATGACACTACTTACCTCATTGTTAGGAATGCATCTTGGAAATATTTGATCAGGACAATATTTGAATAAGTTAAGGTCATCCTAATAAAAGTTCTTCACTTCATTCAAAAATTTTCCTTTGTCTTGGGTACTCTAATGAGTTGGCAAATCTCCTGAAGTAAGAAAATTGATATTTTTTTCATACCAAGACATTAGACTAAGAGAAAGTAAGAATTCGTTAGGAAAGTAATCATCAATTAATGTGATGTCAGATGTGGAATCTGCTGTCACTCTTAACAAAAGATCTGCATCAATATTTTCAGTGCTTTTTTATTTGTGATTTCTTCTTGATAATAAATCATTTACATATCTTCAAATTTATTAAACTCTGTTTTACTCACGGTAGATTCAAATTGATCATAAACTAATTTGTCAATAAGATCTCCAATGTCATGTTTCCAAACGATAGCTTCATCAGTCTGATTAGTACTTAAAAGTGCATTTTTATCATGATTTTATATTATCATTTTGCACTTGAAGTATTAATAACTCCTTAACTAAAGCATGTTTTATAATAATATATCTAATAATATAAGATATCTTTAATTTGTGGTAAATGTTCATTTTAAATGCAGGCCTATCACATAAATGAAAGGATTGATTGATGACTTGAAGAACTTAAATTGCAAGGATACGACTTCAAGAACTTAAATTGCAAGGGCAAAGAGATGACCAAAATTAGAAAGGAAATGTCGGTGCAATCCAAACTGGAACACTGTTCGGTAATTGGGTCATATCTAGAGCTATAGATCTCATATTTAGGTCTACTTTATATGGATGGAAAGGTAAGACATAGGTCTACAACTTTCATATGGAGCCCAAGATCTAAAAAGGTCATTTTCAAGTCCAACTTATTGCAACAACAAAGAAGCCCGAAGCTATCCTCCAGCCCGAGCACTATTTAGTATTTTGGCCATATCTGGAGTTCTAGAAGTCCAAATGAGCTGAAGTTTTTACATAAGAAAGCTGAGACAATTGCCTACAACTTTTGACGTTATCAATGACGTTTTGGGCAGACAAGAGAAGATAAGGATTGTCACCAAGTCAAGAGTTGGCCACCCACTCATTAATTAGTCATCAAATCAATAGTTCCCAATTTTGGCCTATAAAAGGAGGCATTTGCCATGCATTTAGGCATCTTGGTCTCCAGATCAAGATCATTCTTTTGCTTTCTCTCTTTGTATTTTTTGTAATGTTTATGCTTTGCTTTTATTAATATTAAGTTTATGCCTTTCATTTCCTTTCATTTACTTAGTTAACTTCTATCTTATTTATGTTCTTATTTTGTTTATTTATTTTTCTTTCTTTTATTATGTCTAGCTAAGTTTATTATGTCAAGGTGAAAGGGTTACACTAATGGTGTAAGAATAAGTATAGTGTAAACTCAATATGGACTTTAATGTTTGATACTAACATGTTTTATATTTGTTAACTTGTTCACTCTTTAATACTTTGCTTGTTAAATGACTAATCTTGATTTATGTTGTATAACACTTGGTACAACAAATGCTTGGCACTTTCATAGCCCATACTGTATGGTATAACCGACACTTGAGCTATGAAAGGAACTTGATTTGTTGTTAACATAAGTTATAATCATGAATGCTTGACGAGATTTACAAGTATTAGGATTAATTGAATAAGATGACTAATGTAATGATGTTAACAACCTATAATCTGATTGGAACCTCCTTTGTGTGTGGTTTCCAATTGACTAATAAGAGTTTATACTATACTTGTTTGACATACCATTAGTGGATCCTCTAACCTTGACATTTATTGTTATCGTTGTTAAATCTTTACGTTAATATTCCATCTTAAAGTTCTCATCTTTTTCTTCTTCTTCTTCTTTTTCTTTATTATTATTATTATTATTATTATTATTAGTATTAGTATTAGTATTACTAGTACTACTACTACTACTACTACTACTACTATTATTATTATTATTATTATTAGTATTACTACTAATACTACTACTACTACTACTACTACTACTATTATTATTATTATTGCTGTTATTACAATTATTATTGTTGTTGTTGTTGTATTATTGTTATTTATAATTTGTACAATTAACCTCCCTGTGGTTCGACCCCGGTCTTGCCGGGTTATTTATTACTTCGACACTCCTGCACTTGGGAGAAGACATCAATCTTTTAGTCGTGTCACAGTCCATTCCTACAATTAATCAATGCATTAGAAGTTGTAAGAAACAGACGTCCTAAAATAAAATAAATGAATTACATGCTTTAACAGGTTATGTGTCCAAGACAATAAAATCCACAGGACAAATGACCACGCTCTCATGCACATGTAGGAATAGAATAAAAGGAAGAAGAAGAAACAAGAGAAAAGAAACAAAGTTATATACAAGAAAAGTAAAAAGAGAAAATAAAATAAATGCTATAATTTGTAGAAGAACTTACCTCCCCGACAACAGTATCAAAAACTTAACATGAATAAAAGATTGATTTCTTCTGCCAAATGCAGGAGTGTCGAAGTAATAAATAACCCGGCAAGACTGGGTCAAACCACAGGGAGGTTAATTATATAAATTATAAATAATAATAATACAATAATAATAATAATAATAATAATAATAATAATAATAATA
>NW_011501399.1:31211-31648 GCF_000495115.2 Populus euphratica
TAGTAGTAGTAGTAGTAGTAGTAGTAGTAGTAGTAGAAGTAGTAGTAGTAGTAGTAGTAATAATAAAAAAGAAGAAGAAGATGATGATGATGATGAGAACTTTGAGATGAAATATTAATGTAAGGATTAAACAATAATAATAACAAATATCAAGGTTAGAGGTTCCATTAATGGTATGTGATTGATACTTAAAAGTGTATTTTTATCAAGGTTTTATATCATCATTTTGCACTTGAAGTATCAATAACTCCTTAACTAAAGTATGTTTTATAATAATATATCTAATAATATAAGATACCTTTAATTTATGGTAAATATTCATTTTAAATGCAGGCCTATCACATAAATGAAAGGATTGATTGATGACTTGAAGAACTTAAATTGCAAGGATAAAGAGATGACCAAACTTAGAAAAGAGATGTTGATGCAATTCAAAT
>NW_011501399.1:31684-44482 GCF_000495115.2 Populus euphratica
AACAAAGAGATGGCCTAACTCAAAAAAGAGATGTCGGTGTAGTCCAAACTGGAACACTGTTTAGTAATTGGATCATATCTAGAGCTGTAGATATCAGATTTAGGTCTACTTTATATGGATGGAAAGGTAAGACATAGGCCTACAACTTTCATATGGATCCCAAGATCTAAAAAGGCCATTTTCAAGTTCAAATTGGAGAAACAACAAAGAAGTCTGAATCTGTCCTCCACCCCAAGCACTGTTCAGTATTTTGGCCATATCTGGAGTTCTAGAAGTCAAACTGATCTGAATTTTTTACACAAGAAAGATGAGCTAATTTCCTACAACTTTCATGTTTTCAAGTGGTTCCAATTTTGACTTTATCAATAAAGTTTTGGCCAGACACTCCTGCACTTGGGAGAAGACATCAATCTTTTCGTCATGTCAAGTTTTTGGCGCCGTTGCCGGGGAGGTAAGTTTTGTATAAATTATAATATTTATTTTATTTTCTCTTTTCTCTTGTTTCTTCTTCTTTTTTTTTCTTTTTCCTTTTATTTTATTCTTACACGTGCATGAGCGTGTGTTCACGTACATCAAGTGGTAGACTTTCTAGAGTATCCTCATCATTTTCAGAAAATATGGCCGAAGAAGATAATCAATCACTTGGTAATGAGAATAATGAGAATAACCGTGCTAGAACACTTAGAGACCACATGAATCTCACAAGAACAAGTGCACCATCATGCATAGTTTTTCCTCCTGATGTATCTTATTTTAATTTTAAGCCAGCCATTATTCAACTTTTACCTTCTTTTCATGGCTTAGAATTGGAAAATTCATACTTGTATTTAAGGGAATTTGAGGAGGTCTATAACACATATAATAATGTAAATTGTAGCATGGACACCATCAGATTAAAGCTTTTTCCTTTTTCATTAAAAGATAAAACTAAAACATGGCTACAAAATTTAAGACCAGGATCCATTCATGCTTGTGATGAAATGTAACAACAGTTTTTAAAGAAGTTTTTCCCATCTCATAGAACAAACTCTTTCAAACGACAAATCACCACTTTCACTCAAAAACCAGGAGAAACATTTTACCAATATTGGGATAGGTATCGAGACTTGCTTAATACTTGCCCTCATCATGGTTTTGAAACATGGAGATTGGTTTCACATTTCTATGAAGGGTTAACACTTAGAGATAGGCAAATGGTTGAATTAATGTGCAATGGAATTGTTAAAGATAAAGACCTTGATGATGCAATGGAGTACTTAGACTTGTTAGCTGAAATTACTCAAAATTGGGACACCGCAGGTACTTATGAGGCACCGAGTAAAACTCAACCTCACACATCTAGTGGAGGTATGCACAACCTTAGGGAAGATCATGACCTCCAAGCCAAGTTTGTATCTTTAGCTAGAAAAGTTGAGGCACTAGAATTGAAAAAAAGTGGTCAATTAAAATCTGTTAAAAACATTGTGTGTCAAATATATGAAACAAATGAACACTCAACCAGTAATTGTCTAACCTTACCTTCTTTTAAGGAATGTCTCCATGAACAAGTCCATGCTTTAAATAGTTTCTAAAAGGCCAACCACAACCCATACTCACAAACATACAATCCTGGTTGGAGAAATCACCCAAATTTTAATTGGAAGAGTGAGAACAACAATGCACAAACTTCATAACCATCGTTTCAAGCACACCACAATTCCCAAAATTCTCATGGATATGCACCTCCTTATGCTCCACCTCCTACAAGAAATTTTGAGGAAACTTTGTATGCATTCATTGAAAAGCAAGAGACAATCAATACTCAACTTGCTCAAAACATGACAGATTTTAAAGATACTCTTGCTAAATTAACATCTGCTCTCAGTTTCCAAGAGAAAGGTAAGTTTCCATCTCAAACACAACAAAATCCCAAAGGGCAATACCAGTTTTCAAGAGAAAGGTAAGTTTTCATCTCAAACATAACAAAATCCCAAAGGGCAATACAATGCAAATGCAAGTAGTTCCAGAAGCCAACACATGGATCAAGTCAAATTAGTCACTACTCTGCGCAGTGGTAAGGTTATTGAAAAACCCTTTCTTGAACCTTATGAGAAAGATGATGAGTCAATCTCTGAGGGTAAGGAAGGGGTTGAATCTGAAAATTGCAAAGAAAAGACTGATTCTCCGCCAGCACTTCCATTTCCTTAAGCGATGACCAAACAAAGGAAAGTTAATCACAACTCTGAAATTTTTGAAACTTTCAAACAAGTAAGAATCAATATACCTTTACTAGATGCTATTAAGCAGGTTCCTTCCTATGCTAAATTTTTGAAAGATCTATGCATTGTAAAGAGGAAACTGAATGTGAAAAAGAAAGTCTTTCTAGCCGAACAAGTAAGTGCTAGTCTTCAGAACAATAATGCTTTGAAATATAAAGACCCTGGTTGTCCTATAATTTCTTGCTTTATTGGAGAGCATAAAATTGAAAGAGCCTTACTTGATCTCGGTGCTAGTGTGAATTTACCTCCATATTCAGTTTTTCAGAGTCTCAATCTAGGTGAGTTAAAACCAACTTCTATATCTCTTTTACTTGCCGATAGATCTGTAAAAGTGCCTAGAGGAATAATTGAAGATGTGTTAGTACAAGTCGATAAATTCATTTATCCTGTGGATTTTATTGTGCGGTGCATATCCATGAGAATTTTGGAAATTGTGGTGTGCTTGAAACGGTGGTTGTGAAGTTTGTGCATTGTTGTTCTCACTCTTCCAACTGAAATTTGGATGATTTCTCCAACCAGGGTTGTATGTTTGGGAGTATGGGTTGTGGTTCGCCCTTTGGAAACTTTTTAAAGCATGGGCTTGTTCATGGAGACATTCCTTAAAAGAAGGCAAGGTTAGATAGTTACTGGTTGAGTATTTATTTGTTTCGCAGATTTGACATACAATGTTTTCAACAGATTTTAATTGACCACTCTTTTTCAATTCTAGTGCCTCGACTTTTCTAGCTAAAGATGCAAACTTGGCTTGAAGGTCATGATCTTCCCTAAGGTTGTACATACCTCCACTAGATGTATGAGGTTGAGTTTTACTCGGTGCCTCATAAGTACCCGCGGTGTCCCAATTTTGAGCATTTTCAGCAAACAAGTCTCAGTACTCCATTGCTTCATCAGGGTCTTTATCTTTAAAAGTTCCATTGCACATCAATTCAACCATTTGCCTATCTTTAGGTGTTAACCCTTCATAGAAATGTGAAACCAATCTCCATGTTCAAAACCATGATGAGGGCAAGTACTAAGCAAGTCTCGATACCTATCCCAACATTGGTAAAATGTTTCTCCTGGTTTTTGAGTGAAAGTGGTGATTTGCCTTTTGAAAGAGTTTGTTCTATGAGATGGGAAAAAATTCTTTAAAAACTGTTGTTGCATTTCATCCCAAGCACGAATGGATCCTGGTCTTAAATTTTGTAGCCATGTTTTAGCTTTATCTTTTAATGAAAAAGGAAAAAGCTTTAATCTGATGGTGTTCATGCTACAATTTAAATTATTATATGTGTTGCAAACCTCCTCCAATTCCCTTAAATGCAAGTATGGATTTTCCAATTCTAAGCCATGAAAAGAAGGTAAAAGTTGAATAATACCTAGCTTAAAATTAAAATGAGATGCATCGGGAGAAAAAAACTATGCATGATGGTGCACTTGTTCTTGTGGGATTCATGTGGTCTCTAAGTGTTCTAGCACGGTTATTCTCATTATTCTCATTATGAAGTGAATGATTATCTTCTTCGGCCATATTTTCTGAAAATGATGAGGGTGTCGGTTATACTAGTTAAGGAGTTATTACTACTCCGCCTCGAAACAACGGATCCGCACGTGTAGGAATAGAATAAAAGGAAAAAGAAAATAAAAAAAGAAGAAACAAGAGAAAAGAAACAAAGTTATATACAAGAAAAGTGAAAAGAGAAAATAAAATAAATATTATAATTTATACAAAACTTCCCTCCCCGGCAACGGCGCTAAAAACTTGACGCGACTAAAAGATTGATGTCTTCTCCCAAGTGCAGGAGTGTCGAAGTAATAAATAACCCGGCAAGACCGGGGTCGAACCACAGGGAGGTTAATTGTACAAATTATAAACAACAATTATAAAACAACAATAACAACAACAGTAAAACAACAATAACAACAAAAACTATTATAATAATAATAATAGTAGTAGTAGTATTAGTAGTACTAATAATAATAATAGTAATAGTAATAATAATAATACTAATAATAATAAAGAAAAAGAAGGAGAAGAAGAAGATGAGAACTTTGAGATGGAATATTAATGTAACGATTAAACAATGATAATAACAAATGTCAAGGTTAGAGATTCCACTAATGATATGTCAAACAAGTATAGTATAAACTCTTATTATTCAATTGGAAACCACACATAAAGGAGGTTCCAATCAGATTATAAATTGTTAAGATGATTAGTCAACTTATTCGATTAATGCTAATACTTGTAAATCTCATCAAGCATTCATGATTATAACTTATGTTAACAACAAATCAAGTTCCTTTCATAGCTCAGGTGTTGGTTATACCATACAATATGGGCTATGAAAGTGCCAAGCATTTGTTGTACCAAGTGTTATACAACATAAATCAAGATTAATCATTTAACAAGCAAAGTATTAAATAGTGAACAAGATAACAAATATAAAACATGTTAGTATCAAACATTAAAGTCCATATTAAGTTTACACTATACTTATTCTTACACCATTAGTGTAATCTTTTCACCTTGACATAATAGACTTAGCTAGACATAATGAAAGAACGAAAAATAGATAAACAAAATAAGAACATAAATAAGATAAAAGTAAAGAAAAGGAAATGAAAGGCATAAACTTAATATTAATGAAAGCAAAGCATAAACATTACAAAAAATACAAAGAGAGAAAGGAAGAGCATGATCTTGATTTGGAAACCAAGATGCCTAAATGCATGGCAAATGCCTCCTTTTATAGGCCAAAATTAGGAACTATTGATTTGATGACTAATTGATAAGTGGGTGGCCAACTTTTGACTTGGTGACAATCCTTATCTTCTCTTGTCTGCCCAAAACGTCATTGATAACGTCAAAACTGGAGCCAGATCATTGATAACGTCAAAATTAGAGCCACTTAAAAACATGAAAGTTGTAGGCAATTGTCTCAGCTTTCTTGTATAAAAACTTCAGCTCATTTGGACTTCTAGAACTACGGATATGGCCAAAATACTAAACAGTGCTCGGGCTAGAGGACAGATTCGGGCTTCTTTGTTGTTGCTACAATTTGGACTTGAAAATGGCCTTTTTAGATCTTCGGCTCCATATGAAAGTTGTAGGACTATGTCTTACCTTTCCATCCATATAAAGTAGACCTAAATCTGAGATCTATAGCTCCAGATATGACCCAATTACCGAACCGTGTTCCGGTTTGGATTGCATCGACATCTCTTTTCTAATTGTGGTCATCTTTTTGCCCTTGCAATTTAAGTTCTTAAAATCATCAATCAATCCTTTCATTTATGTGATAGGCCTGCATTTAAAATGAACATTTACCACAAATTAAAGGTATCTTATATTATTAGATATATTATTATAAAACATGCTTTGGTTAAGGAGTTATTGATACTTCAAGTGCAAAATGATGATATAAAACCATGATAAAAATGCACTTTTAAGTACTAATCATTAAGCATCATCATTACTCAAAGGTAACATATATTTCATCTAAGTGGGTAGATTTGGATTTTGACTTCACCATAAGATCTTCAATATAATATGATTACTCATATCATAGAACATCAAATTCATTGTTATTTGTTATGTTGCACCAATATTTTTCAACCTAAACAAAATTAGCACTTATTCATATATTAACACGGCTAAAAGATTGATGTCTTCTCCTAAGTGTAAGAGTGTTGAAATAACAAATAACCCGGCAAGATCAAGATCAAACCATAGGGAGGTTAACTATATAATAATAATGATGGTGGTGGTGGTGGTGGTGGTGGTGCTAATAAATTAAAGAGGACTTTTAAATGTAAAATTAATATGAAGATTAAACAATGATAAAAACAAATATTAAGGTTAGAAGATCCACTAATGGTACTAAAAATAAATATAATATAAACTCTTTTTATTGCTTAACTAGAAACCATACACAATGGAGGTTTTAATCGGATGATTTGTCATTAATAACTCATTATAAATTATTAAAATGGTCATATTAATTATCTTATTTAAGTAACACCAAACTTTTAAATATTGTCAGGAATTCATAATGCGAACTTATGTTAACAACAAATTAAGTTCCTTTTATAGCACATGTGTAGGTTATACCATAGAGTTGGCTATGAAAGTAACAAGTATTTATTGTACCAAGTATTATACAACACAAATCTAGTTTATCCATTTGACAAGCAAGGTATAAATAATTAAAATAAAAAGTTAAGACATATTAATAGCAAGTTATTTAGGATATAAGCATTGACATCTATATTGAGTTTATATTATACTTATCTTAACACCATTAGTAAAACCTTTTTACCTTGACATAATAAACTTAGCTAAACATAATAAAGAAGAGAAATATAAATAAATAACATAAGAACATAAGTATAGTAAAGAAAATGAAAATCATAAACAAGAGATTATGAAAAATATAACATGAAATAAAACTTAAACATTACAAAAATATAAAGAAAGAAATAAAGAGCATGATCTTGATCTGAAAACTAAGATGCCTAAATACATGACAAATATCTTCTTTTATAGGCCAAAATTTAGAACTATTGATTTGTTGACTAATTATTGAGTGGGTGGCCACATCTTGACTTAGTGACAATCCTTATCTTCTTGTCTAAACAAAACGTCATTACTAAAATTAGAATTTGAGCAGCTTGTATTCATGAAAGTTATAGAAAATTGTCTTAGCTTTTCAACCTAAAAAAAAAAAGGTCATTTAGACTTCTAGAACTCGAGATATGGGCTGAACATTGAACAGTGTCTGGCCTGCAGGACAGATTCATAATTTTTTGTTGTTGTTAAAATTTGAACTTGAAAATAACCTTTTTGAATCTTAGACTCCTATAAAAGTTTTAGGCCTATTCTTAGCTTTCCATCCATATAAAGCAGACCTAAATCCAAGTTCTACACCTCCAGATATGACCCAATGACTGAACAGTGTTCCAGTTTGGACTAAATCAGCATTTATTTTCTAAACTTAGCCTTTTCTTTGTCTTTTCACTTTTAATAGTTAATCGTATCAATTAATGTTTTGAACTGTGAGATATGTCTGCATTTAAAATAAGCATTTACCATAAATTAAAGTTATCTTATATTATCAGACTTGTTATTATAAAATATGCTTAAATTAAAGAGTTATTGATACTTCAAGTGCAAAATGATGATATAAAACATTGATAAAAATACAATTTTAATCATTAATCATATATCCCTAATGAAATAGAACATTTGAATATACTAATGAAAACATCTTTTTCTATAATGAAGATCTAGTTATACCTAGAGTGGAAATCCACGAAGCTGACTTTTCATTGCCAAATGCTACAAAGATCGATATATTAGTCATTGGTATTAGATATTCATCCTTTAAAGTTGTAAAACTCAGGTGTGTAAAATCTATGCGTAGCCTCAGTTTTCCATTTTTTTCAGTACTGACACTATGTTAGATATCTTGTTAATGTATCTTATTAGCTTAATAAATCCAGCTTTTAAGAGCCAATCCAATTTCCCCCTTTACATCATCAATCAAGTGTAAAGCCTTACTTCATAAAGGTAATTGTGTGGATTAAAGCTAGCTTGATTGGTAAAGGATATTTGATGGAACTTCTGTCTAAACTAGGTATGTAATCATAATCCTATGCAAAACAATCTTAAATGGAGAAATTTAAAACTAATTATGGAAAATTCATGGCTAACCATGATTAGGTAATTTGAGGGAAATTGGAAATATGATTAAATTGTATTAGTTTTGCTATTTCAATGATGTTAGAAATGTTTAAGATTGAATGTCAACATTATAATGTTGATTGCTCAAAAAGTCTAGTTGTTATAATTATATTTTAGAATGCTAAAAATGTGGAAGTTTAATTAAGTTGGATATGATGATGTTAATTTGTATGTTTAAATTTAATTGTTATAATTATAAATTGGTGATGATATGTTTGAATCCTTGTTATGGTGTTTTGGAATGGTTAAATTTAATGTAAAAGATGATTTAAATGGAATGCTCACCATGTGTTTGGTGAAAGTTTAGATATTGGAAAGTATTGATGTATTGTTAGACATTGAAAATTGATGATGAAAGTTAGACATTGGAAAGTATTGATGAATTGTTAGACTTTGGAAATGTTTATGTATTTTAGACATTAGAAAGGGTTGATGAAATGTCATATATTGAAAAATTTTGATGAAAAGAATAAGACATTAAAATGGAATATATAATTTGTCAATGAAATACTTAAATACAAAGATTGAATAATGAAAATTGGATGATGAATGCTTGAATGAAATGGATACATTAGTAAGTAAAAAATGATATAATTAGATGTTTACATAAATGAATAGATTTAATCATTCAAAATAAAATAAAATGATATATTTGGTGAAAATGATAGGTGTATGAGAGTTTTTGAAAAAGAAAATGATTTGGATTTAATACATTTCATGTATATGAAATTGTATGATAAATGCAAGTTGATAATACGAGAAAATATGAAACTGTATTGAGATACAAATTTGAGAGTTTTTGAAAAAGAAAATGGTTTGGATTTAATATATACCATGTATATGAAATTGTATGATAAATGCAAGTTGATAATATGAGAAAATATTAAATTGTATTAAGATACAAATTTGTAGTGGGAAAAAGGACGATGATCTATTTAAATAAATTTGATCAACAGGTCGAAATAATTTGAGTACTAAATTGTTAAAGCCTTAAAAAAAATATTATGAGAGACATTTAAGGTTGGACTAGCAATCGAGGGAGTATATACTACTAGAGTGCCAAGTAGATACCTATCACCTTACTTTGTTATTTAAAGAAATGCTTTTGTTAAGATTTATTTATATATTTATGATGACTATTTTTAAAAGGACTCTGGAAAGTTAAAAAGAAGTCAGTCACATAAGTGAGGATTATTTTTTTAAAAGAATTAGTTGGTTGTAATGGTGGGGACTATGATTTGTAAACTATTCAGCCATTATATTGGGAACTATGATTTGAAAAATAATTTACCATAAAGGTGGGGGGTTATAAAGTGGTATCGAGTTAAACATAATGATGTGGGTTTAAAAGTAAAGATAAATTGATCAAAATGATAGAAAGTCAAGGAATGATTTTTTTATTAAAAAAAACTGTGTTTGGATAATTTGAAGAGGGTCCAAGAGTTTGTGTTATTGGAATATAAACTTATATGAATGTGCAGACATATTGAGTAAAATAAAAAGGGGGAAGAGGCTTACCTATCAATTTTTAAATGAAATAAACAAATAAATGATCGTGGTTGATGTAAAGTGCAAACTATAATTATCAAAATAGATATATGAGTGTAAAGTTGACATAAGCACAAGTCATGATTATTAAAGAGAATCAATGAATGCTGACACGACTAAAAAATTGATATCTTCTCCCAAGTGCAGGAGTGTCGAAGTAATAATAACCCGACAAGATTAGGGTCGAACCACAGGGAGGTTAATTGTACAAATTATAAACAACAATTATAAACAACAACAATAGTAACAATAACAACAACAATAATAATAGTAGCGATAATAATACTAATAATACTAGTAGTAGTAGTAGTAGTAGTAATAATAATAATAATAATAAAGAAAAAGGAGGAGAAGAAGAAGAAAAAGAAGATGATGAGAACTTTGAGATGGAATATTAATGTAAGGATTAAACAATGATAATAACAAATATCAAGGTTAGAGATTTCACTAATGGTATGTCAAACAAGTATAGTATAAACTCTTATTATTCAATTGGAAACCACACACAAAGGAGGTTCCAATTTGATTACCGATTGTTAACTGAAGGTAGTAAGTCATCTTATTCAATTAATGCTAATCCTTGTAAAGCTCGTCAAGCATTCATGATTATAACTTATCGATTAGTACTTAAAAGTGCATTTTTATCATGGTTTTATATCATCATTTTGCACTTGAAGTATCAATAACTCCTTAACCAAAGCATGTTTTATAATAATATATCTAATAATATAAGATACCTTTAATTTGTGGTAAATGTTCATTTTAAATGCAGGCCTATCACATAAATGAAAGGATTGATTGATGACTTTAAGAACTTAAATTGCAAGGATAAAGAGATGGCCAAACTTAGAAAAGAGATGTCGGTGCAATTCAAACCGGAACACTGTTCGGTAATTGGGTCATATCTGGAGCTATATATCTCAGATTTAGTTCCAATTTATATGGATGGAAAGGTAAGACATAGACATACAACTTTCATATGGAGCCCATGATCTAAAAAGGCCATTTTCAAGTTCAAATTGTAGCAACAACAAAGAAGCCCGAATCTGTCTTCCAGCCCGAGCACTGTTCGGTATTTTGGCCATATCTGGAGTTCTAGAAGTCCAAAGGAGTTGAATGTTTTACACAAGAAAGATGAGACAATTTCCTACAACTTTGATGTTTGCAACTGGCTCCAATTTTTACGTTATCAATGACGTTTTGGGCAGACAAGAGAAGATAAGGATTGTCACCAAGTCAAAAGTTGGCCACCCACTTATCAATTAGTCATCAAATCAATAGTTCCCAATTTTGGCCTATAAAAGGAGGCATTTGCCATGCATTTAGGCATCTTGGTGTCCAGATCAAGATCATGCTCTTCTTTTCTCTCTTTGTATTTTTTGTAATGTTTATGCTTTACTTTCATTAATATCAAGTTTATGCCTTTCATTTCCTTTCCTTTACTTAGTTAACTTTTATGTTCTTATTTTGTTTATTTGTTTTCCTTTCTTTCATTATGTCTAGCTAAGTTAATTATGTCAAGGTGAAAAGGTTACACTAATGGTGTGAGAATAAGTATAATGTAAACTTAATATGAACTTTAATGTTTGGTACTAACATGTTTTATATTTGTTATCTTGTTCACTCTTTAATACTTTGCTTGTTAAATGACTAATCTTGATTTATGTTGTATAACACTTGGTACAACAAATGCTTGGCACTTTCATAGCCCATATTGTATGGTATAACCAACACCTGAGCTATGAAAGGAACTTGATTTGTTGTTAACATAAGTTATAATCATGAATGCTTGACGAAATTTACAAGTATTAGCATTAATTGAATAAGATGACTAATGTAATCATGTTAACAATATATAATCTGATTGGAACCTCCTTTGTGTGTGGTTTCCAATTCAATAATAAGAGTTTATACTATACTTGTTTGATATACCATTAGTGGAACCTCTAACCTTGACATTTGTTATTATTATTGCTTAATCCTTACATTAATATTTCATCTCTAAGTTCTCATCATCATCATCTTCTTCTTCTTCTCTTTCTTTATTATTATTATTATTATTATTATTATTACTACTACTACTACTACTACTACTACTATTATTATTATTATTATTATTATTATTACTATTGTTGTTGTTGTTATTGTTGTTTTATTATTGTTATTTATAATTTGTACAAATAACCTCCCTATGGTTCGGCCCCGGTCTTGCCGGGTTATTTATTACTTCGACACTCCTGCACTTGGGAGAAGACATCAATCTTTTCGTCGTGTCACCAACCATGATTATATATAAGAACACTTTAATAAACATGAAATAATTTAAATCAAACTGAAATAATAAGTTTTACAAACTAAAGAACTAAAATCTACAAAGAAGAACACAACACAATTTCAGTAAAAATTCGAAAACTAATATGATGCTAACTTTGGACAGTAATTTCGACCCTCCTAAAAGCCTTTTCTGGGGTTGGCTATTGGAGACATATTTATAGACAATTATGTCACCTTTCAGGTCATTAAAAAATAGCTCATTTGGACACCTAAGTCAAAAGTTATGGGAAAAAAACTGAAAGGTGTTCTGAAAAATTAAATCAAGCCAACTTAAAAACCACTTTGGTGCATGTTTTTCTTACTCCTTTATTAGTTGTCTCTTTCTTCTTTTTGACCCAAAATAATATAACAATGTCCCTCCAACCTTCCATTCATGTGCCTGCTCTTTTGGATCAATGGATTACCCAAAATAAATTAATTGTTATTTGTTGTGTGGACATGTAAGATCATCGATTGTGTTTGGGCTGATTTGAAGGCTAATTTGGGGCTGAATTTAAACATCATATAAGAATACAAATGTACCTATTATTTGGGCTAAGATTGACATTCAAACCTTGAGTGTTTGATTGTTGAAGTTTGCACATAATATAAGGCAAGTTTGGGTTGAAATAGATCATATGATAATCTTTTTTAGGATTGGAATATAATTGATTTTTTAGGGAAAGTTTGAAGCACTTATTTGAACTAAGATTTACAAACTTTAACTGAATTTCTCTTCAATTATTTGTTCTGAATTCCAACATTAAATTTTCTGACATAATCCGTTTAAGCTTTAAAAACCAATCGAAATGTTAAAAGAAATTTCATTAGTAAAAAGCACATTAATTATTATAAAAAACCCAAATAAAAACAATAAATACATATGTAAAATAAGAGACTTAATGATATTTTTGATGCACAATCAGAACTAACACTATTGGAATGAAGTCAAAT
>NW_011501397.1:0-1022 GCF_000495115.2 Populus euphratica
TTGGACTTCTAAAACTCCAGATATGGGCCAAATACTGAACAATGTTCGGGCTACTAAACAGATTCGGACTTCTTTATTATTGCTACAATTTGGACTTGAATATGGTCTTTTTAAATTTGAGATTTACAGCTCCAGATATGACCCAATTACTGAACAGTATTCTGGATTGGACTGCACCAGTATCTCTTTTCTAAGTTTGGCCATCTTTTTTTCATTTCAATTTCAACTCTTAAATTCATCAATCAATCCTTTCATTTATGTGATAGGCCTGCATTTAAAATGAATATTTACCACAAATTAAAGGTATTTTATATTATTAGTATGTTATTATAAAATATGCTTTAGTTAAGGAGTTATTGATACTTTAAGTGCAAAATGATGATATAAAACCTTGATAAAAATGCACTTTTAAGTACTTATTACTAATCCCTAATAATCAAAGTGTTAATATAGAAAAATAAGTTGCAAATTCTACAAAGCAAGGTATTCATCATTTAACTTCCATTAATCTATCCAGATAAACAAACTCTCATTAAATTTATATATCTACTTAATACCTCTTAAACAAGATATTACTAAACCTTTCTTTTATGCTTAGTATATCAACACATAGTTATGGGGCTTTACTTGGAAAAAAAAAATTGTTCTAATGTTTAAGGTTAACTTTAAACACGATGCATCTTTAACCCATGTAATGAGCTTTCGGTTAATGACTCCCAGACCAGTTGGTCTTACGGCATTAGGTGTTGAGACACCCCTACGAGCTTAGTAACTCGGGTTGCAGATACTGATACGTAGATAGTGTAATGTTTAATACCCTTAATCTTTTCTCCTGAACCCATGTGACAAGTATTGGGCTAATCGCTCCCAAGTCAGTTGACTTTAGGGTATTAGGTGTTAAAACACCCCTTCAGGCTTAATTTCTTAGGTTAGGGAGGTTACAAAACCAAGCTTATCTATATTTTTATTATCATTATTATTTTTTTGCTCTTTTTTTTTCAAATTATATACTATCTCTTTCC
>NW_011501397.1:1065-1841 GCF_000495115.2 Populus euphratica
ATATAATCCCTTTCCCTTAGTTGTTACCTTTAACAAAAGAACATAAATAATGTAATAATCCAATATGCAACCCACAATCATATGTTAAAGTGTGTGTGTGAAAATTAAGGTTTAAGAATATATGTTAAATAAGTATATGAACAGAATTAAGTGATAACAATGCGAGAATTTGTAAACCTAAATATTTTAAGAAGTATTATGATAGACCTTGTTAAGAATGGTTACTAAGATACGTCTCAAGAGTCACTTTAACAAAAGAGCTCCTTTACTCCACCATCCTAGTAACAACAATTTTGCACATGCTTTATGAAATACCAAACACAATTAGTTAATTTTTTTTTATCAACTACTACCCTCTCCCCCAACTAAAACAAGACATTGTCCTAAATGTCCTAACATAGCAAGATAGAGTATAGAAGACATCACCTGAAATAACGAACATTGACAAACCTGAAACACACTTAAACAAATATAGGAAACAAGAAAACACAATAATAAAACCAAAATACACAAAGATTCACAAATGAAGACTCAAATCCAATCTACACTTTTTATGACTTTCCTTAGATGACCAATTTATGCGACTGGTTGAGGGATCAATTATAGGAATAAAAGACTGTAGTTGGTCAATTAATTGTTTAGTAGTATGATTGATACTTAAAAGTGTATTTTTATCAAGGTTTTATATCATCATTTTGCACTTGAAGTATCAATAACTCCTTAACTAAAGCATGTTTTATAATAATATATCTAATAATACAAGATACCTTTAATTT
>NW_011501397.1:1918-12629 GCF_000495115.2 Populus euphratica
AATGTAGGCCTATCACATAAATGAAAGGATTGATTGATGAATTTAAGAACTGAAATTTGAAGGACAAAGAGATGGCCAAACTTAGAAAAGAGATGTCGGTGCAATCCAAACCAGAACACTGTTCGGTAATTGGGTCATATCTAAAGCTGTAGATCTCAGAGTTAGGTCTACTTTATATGGATGGAAAGGTAAGACATAGGCCTACAACTTTCATATAGAGCCTAGGATCTAAGAAGGCCATTGTCAAATCCAAATTGTAGCAACAACAAAGAAGTCCGAATCTATGTTCTAGCCCGAGCACTGTTCAGTATTTGGCCCATATCTGGAGTTCTGGAAGTCCAAATGAGCTAAATGTTTTACACATGAAAGTTGACACAATTTCCTACAACTTTCATGTTTTCAAGTGTCTCCAATTTTGACATTACCAATGATGTTTTGGGCAGACAAGAGAAGATAAGAATTGTCACCAAGTCAAGAGTTGGTCACCCACTCATTAATTAGTCATCAAATCAATAGTTCCCAATTTTGGATATAATGTTTATGCTTTGCTTTCATTAATATCAAGTTTATGCCTTTCATTTACTTAGTTAACTTTTATCTTATGTATGTTCTTATTTTGTTTATTTATTTTTCTTTCTTTCATTATGTCTAGCTAAGTTTATTATGTCAAGGTGAAAAGGTTACACTAATGGTGTAAGAATAAGTATAGTGTAAACTCAATATGGACTTTAATGTTTGATACTAACATGTTTTCTATTTGTTATCTTGTTCACTCTTTAATACTTTGCTTGTTAAATGACTAATCTTTATTTATGTTGTATAACACTTGGTACAACAAATGCTTGGCACTTTCATAGCCCATACTATATGGTATAACCGACACCTGAGCTATGAAAGGAACTTGATTTGTTGTTAACATAAGTTATAATCATGAATGCTTGATGCAATTTACAAGTATTAGCATTAATTGAAATAGATGGCTAATGTAATCATGTTAACAATCTATAATCTGATTGGAACTTCCTTTGTGTGTGGTTTCCAATTGACTAATAAGAGTTTATACTATACTTGTTTGACATACCATTAGTGGATCCTTTAACCTTGACATTATTGTTATCGTTGTTAAATCTTTACGTTAATATTCTATCTCAAAGTTCTCTTCTTTGTCTGCTTCTTCTTCTTTTTCTTTATTATTATTATTATTATTATTATTATTATTACTACTACTAGTATTATTATTATTATTGTTGTTGTTGTTGTTGTTGTTGTTGTTGTATTATTGTTATTTATAATTTGTACAATTAACCTCCCTATGGTTCGACCCTGGTCTTGCCGGGTTATTTATTACTTTGACACTCCTGCACTTGGGAGAAGACAGTCTTGCCGGGTTATTTATTACTTTGACACTCCTGCCCTTAGGAGAAGACATCATTCTTTTAGTCGTGTCAAGTTTTTTTGGCGCCGTTGCCGTGGAGGTAAGTTTTTGTATAAATTATAATATTTATGTTATTTTCTCTTTTCTTGTATATAACTTTGTTTCTTTTGTTTTGTTTGTCTTTATTTTGTTTTCTTCTTCCTTTTATTATATTCCTACACGTGCATGAGAGTGTGGTTAGTACATCAAGTGGTAGACTTTGTAGGGTATCTTCATCATTTTCAGAAAATATGGCCGATGAAGATAATCAATCACTTCATAATGAGAATAATGAAAATAACTGTGTTAAAACACTTAGAGACCACATGAATCCCACAAGAACAAGTGCACCATCATGCATAGTTTTTCCTCCCGATGCATCTCATTTTAATTTTAAGCCAAATATTATTCAACTTTTACCTTATTTTCATGGCTTAGAATTGGAAAATCCATACTTGCATTTAAGGAAATTCAAGGAGGTCTACAACACATATAATAATTTAAATTCTAGCATGAATACCATCAGATTAAAGCTTTTTCCTTTTTCATTAAAAGATAAAGCTAAAACATGGCTACAAAATTTGAGACCAAGATCCATTCGTGTTTAGGATGAAATGCAACAACAGTTTTTAAAGAAGTTTTTCCCATCTCATAGAACAAACTCTTTCAAAAGAAAAATCACCACTTTCACTCAAAAACCAGGAGAAACATTTTACTAATGTTGGGATAGGTATCGAGACTTACTTAGTACTTGCCCTCATCATGGTTTTGAAACATGGAGATTGGTTTCACATTTCTATGAAGGGTTAACACCTAGAGATAGGCAAATGGTTGAATTGATGTGCAATGGAACTTTTGAAGATAAAGATCCTGATGAAGCAATGGAGTACTTAGACTTATTAGCTGAAAATCCTCAAAATTAGGACACCGCAGGTACTTATAAGGCACCGAGTAAAACTCAACCTTATACATCTAGTGGAGGTATGTACAACCTTAGGGAAGATTATGACCTTCAAGCCAAGTTTGCATCTTTAGCTAGAAAAGTCGAGGCACTAGAATTGAAAAGGAGTGGTCAATTAAAATCTGTTGAAAACATTGTGTGTCAAATATGTGAAACTAATGAACACTCAACCAATAATTGTCCAACCTTGCCTTCTTTTAAGGAATGTCTCCATGAACAAGCCCATGCTTTAAACAGTTTCCAAAGGGCTAACCAGAACCCATACTCACAAATATACAACCCTGGTTGGAGAAATCACCCAAATTTTAGTTGGAAGAGTGAGAACAACAATGTACAAACTTCACAACCACCATTTCAAGCACACCATAATTTCCAAAATTCTCATGGATATGCACCTCCTTATGCTCCACCTCTTAGAAGAAATCTGGAGGAAACATTGCATGCATTCATTGAAAAGCAATAGACAATCACTACTCAACTTGCTCAAAACATGACAGATTTTAAAGATACTCTTGCAAAATTAACATCTGCTCTCAGTTTCCAAGAGAAAGGTAAGTTTCCATCTCAACCACAACAAAATCCCAAGGGGTAATACAATGCAAATGCAAGTAGTTCCGGAAGCCAACACATGGATTAAGTCAAATCAGTCACTACTCTTCGCAGTGGTAAGGTTATTGAAAAACCTACTCTTGAACCTTGTGAGAAAGATAATGAGTCAATCTCTAAAGGTAAGGAAGGGGTTAAATTTGAAAATTACAAAGAAACGACTGATTCCCCGCCAGCACTTCCATTTTCTCAAGCCATGACCAAACAAAGGAAAGTCAATCACAACTCTGAAATTTTTGAAACTTTCAAACAGGTAAGAATCAATATACATTTGCTGGATGCTATTAAACAGGTTCCTTCCTATGCTAAATTTTTGAAAGATCTATGAGTGGGTGGCCAACTTTTGACTTGGTGACAATCCTTATCTTCTCTTGTCTGCCGAAAGATGATGAGAAATGTGAAAAAGAAAGTCTTTTTAGCCGAACAAGTAGGTGTTATTCTTCAGAACAATAATGCTTTGAAATATAAAGACCCTGGTTGTCCTACAATTTCTTGCTTTATTGGAGAGCATAAAATTGAAAGAGCCTTACTTGATCTTTGAGCTAGTGTGAATTGACTTCCATATTCAGTTTTTCAAAGTCTCAATCTAGGTGAGTTAAAACCAACTTCTATAACTCTTTTACTTGCCGATAGATCTATGAAAATGCCTAGAGGAATAATTGAAGATGTGTTAGTACAAGTCGATAAATTGATTTATTCTGTGGATTTTATTATCTTGGACACAGAACCTATTAAAGTATGTAATTCATTTCCTGTTATTTTAGGACATCCGTTTCTAGTAACTTTTAATGCATTGATTAATTGTATGAATGAACTGATGAAGCTATCATTTGGAAACATGACATTGGAGATGAATATTTTCAACATTTGCAAGCAACCTAGAGATGATAATGATTTACAGGAAGTGGACTTTACTGAAAAATTAATTCATGATCAATTTCCAACCACTTCCAGTGAAATTGAGATTGATGAATTTGATGATTTGCAAATGATTTATTTTCAGGAAGAATCAAAGACAAGTAATTGGAGGCCACAAATTGAGGAATTGCCACCACGATCAATTACGTACATACCTTCAAGTGTTCAACCACCAAAACCTGATTTAAAGTCATTGCCATCCAATCTCAAATACTTATTTTTGAGAGAAAATGAAAATTTTCCGGTAATAATCTCTTCCAAACTTAATGCACATCAAGAAGGTAAGTTATTACAAACTCTGAAAATGCATAAAAATGCATTAGGATGGACCATAGCTGATATAAAAGGAATTAGTCCTTTGATTTGTACACACAGAATTTATTTGGAGGAAAATGCTAGAGAAATGCAACGAAGGCTAAATCCTAATATGAAAGAAGTAGTAAAAAATGAAGTCATTAAGCTTCTAGATAATAAAATCATTTATCCTATTTCTGATAGAAAATGGGTAAGTCCTACCCAAGTTGTACCCAAGAAGTCTAGAGTCACTGTGATAACAAATGAGAACAATGAGTTAATTCTCACTAGAACTGTTACTGGTTGGCGCATGTGCATTGACTATAGGAAACTTAATTCAATGACTAGAAAAGATCATTTTCCTTTACCTTTCATGGATCAAATCCTAGAAAGAGTTGCAGGTCATGAATTTTATTATTTCCTAGATGGCTATTCAAGTTACAACCAAATTGAAATTGCATTGGAAGATCAAGAGAAGACTACCTTCACATGTCCATTTGGTACTTTTGCATATCGAAGGATGCCTTTTGGATTATGTAATGCACCGGCCACATTTCAAAGATACATGCTTAGTATATTTAGTGATATGGTTGAACATTTTCTTGAGATTTTCATGGATGATTTTTCTGTTTTTGGCGATTCATTTGATGATTGTTTGACTAACTTAGAAAAGGTTGTGACCAGGTGTGAAGAGAAGAATCTTGTGTTGAATTGGGAAAAATATCACTTTATGGTAACAAACGACATTGTACTTGGTCACATTGTTTCATCAAATGGAATTGAGGTTGACAAATCTAAAATCGAGTTAATTGCAAACTTGCCAACACTAAAATCTATTAAAGATGTTAGATCATTCCTAGGACATGTTGGTTTTTATAGAAGGTTCATCAAAGATTTTAGTGTAATTTCTAAGCCTTTAAGTAACCTTCTAACAAAGGATACTATTTTTAAATGGACTGAACATTGTGAAGAAGGTTTTGTTAAACTTAAAAACTTGCTTACTTGTGCTCCTATCATTCAACCTCCCGATTGGTCATTACCTTTTGAAATAATGTGTGATGCTAGTGATTATGCCGTAGGTGATGTTTTGGGACAAAGAAAAGATAAGAAACCTTATGTAATTTACTATGCAAGTAAAACTTTAAATAGTGCTCAAATGAATTATACCACCACTGAAAAAGAATTACTTGCAGTAGTATTTGCATGTGAAAAATTCAGGTCTTATCTTGTTGGCTTACCTGTTGTTGTTTTTAGTGATCATGCAACATTGAAATATCTTCTTTCTAAGAAAGATTCTAAGGCTAGATTGGTGCGGTCGATTTTGTTACTTCAAGAATTTGATATCACAATCAAAGATAAGAAAGGCAGTGAAAATGTTGTTGCAGATCACTTGTCAAGATTGACAACAAATTCGACATCTGATATCACACCAATCGATGATTACTTTCCTAATGAATCCTTACTTTCTCTTAGTCCAATGCCTTGGTATGATAAAAATATCAATTTTCTTGCTTTAGGAGATTTTCCAGCTGATTGGAGTACCCAAGACAAAGAAAAGTTTTTGAATGAAGTGAAGAACTTTTATTGTGATGACCCTCACTTATTCAAATATTGTCCTAATCAAATATTTCAAAGATTCATTCCTGATAATGAGGTAAGTAGTGTCATTAAACTTTGTCATTCTGAAGCATGTGGAAGTTATTTCTCGTAAAAAAAGACAGTTAGAAAAATCTTTCAAAATGGATTTTATTGGCTCACCATGTTCAATGACACGCATGCATTCTGCAAAACTTGTGAAAATTTTCAAAACATTGACACTGGTCAAAAAGTTTTGTTTTATAATTCTCAACTCTATTCGTTCCCTAGAGAGCTAATATCAAGATGGAACAATCCTTATGGGGGCCTGTGATATTGACAATTCAATGAATGATAATGTTTTTAAGGAAAATAGACATCGTTTGAAAGCTTACTTTGATAATTTTCCTAGTGAAAATGAATCAACTGGTTTGAATGATCTTGTAGATAAAGGTTGATTATTTTGTTTTTCTTACATTGTTTTTGTGTTTCTTTTTTAGTGATTTTTGCTAGTTTCTCTCATCCCGGTCAAATGGCGAATAACGATACTCCGTGACTTAAGTCGGTTCTTTCAGTTTTCCATAATAGCTGATATCTGTGTATATATTTATGCAATTCTTTGAATCTCTCTTCCAATTCTCATTTGAAAATGGACATTAATCTTGAGAAATTGAAAAAGATTTTCCCGCTCTACCTCAAAATGCGATTACAAAAATTTACCGTGCTAGATGTGCAAGATTGAGATTGTTAATGAATCATGGAATTCCTGAAGATATTCACTAGTTGATTGAAGAAAAGGTCCGATAATCAGGTGAGTCCTCTAATTCCTTCATTTCACACATGCCTGGAAGAGGTAAAAGCACTTTTACAAAGAAACGTCGTGCAAAATGATTGAAAGTCTGTCATCGATGTGCTAGATGGACTTGTAATGCACAATGTCATTCTTTAGGAATGGTATCTATAAATCGTGAAGATAAAGTACAATTTATTAAGGATGGCCTGAGTAAGAAGTCTTTAGATAATCTTTTATTGACTCTTGAGACGCATCCTAGTGGAGATGTGCATCGTGCAATTCATGATTTATAGCCACTATTTCATAAAGAACATGATCGACTTAGTCTTGAGAATCTGACTAAAAATGACCCTGTTTGCCAGTTTTTAAGAAAACTAGATGGGAAGCCTATCCCCGACCCATAGAGGGCATTTAAACCATTCTTGGACGTAAAACTAAGGGAAGATGTGAGCCACAATCACAACTACCTGTACATACACATGCTTTTTCAAAAATAAATAAATAAATAAATAAAGAGAGAGAGAGTGTGTGTGTGAGACTCTAGCTGGCCTACATATAGGTGGTATGATTGCCTTTCTAATTTCTCATCTATAAAACCCTCTCTTCCTTCCTTTCATTTCTACTTAACCTATACATTCAACAAATACAGAAGTGTGTAGAAATGGCAAGTTCCTCAGGTCATCATATAAGAAATATTTGTGTTTTCAGTGGATCTAGTCTTGGAAAAGAAAAGAAGTTTTTAGAATCAGCAAATCATCTTGGTCAAGTGCTAGCTGAGAGAAAGATTCATTTAGTGTATGGGGGAGGCAGTCTTGGGTTAATGGGAGGTGTGTCAATAGCTGCATTTTTAGGAGGTAGTCAAGTTTTGGGGGTTGTCTTTGGAGCTTTAGCACAAGGGGACATCATTGGAAAAACAATTGGAGAGGAACTTCAGGTTTCCACAATGTCGGCTTGAACGAATGCAATGTTTAACCATGTTGATGCCTTCATTGCTTTACCAGGTAGTCTAGGCACATTGGAAGAGATCTTTCATATTTCTTCTTGGGCCCAACTGCACATTCACCATAAACCCATAGGTTTGTTAAATGTTAATGATTATTGTGATAAGTTGTTGTCTTTTCTTGATCATGCTGTGGAATAGGAATTTCTAACATCTTCTGCACGACAAACCATAATCTCTGCTGCTACTACTGAACAATTGATTGACCAACTATAATCTTTCATTCCTGTAATTGATCCTTCCATGAGTCGCATAAATTGGTCAACTAAGGCAAGCCGTAAAAAGCTTAGATTGGATTTGAGCCTTCATTTGTGAATCTTTGTGTCTTTTGGTTTTATTATTATGTTTTGTTGTTTCTTATATTTGTTTCAGTGTGTTTCAGGTTTGTCAATGTTCGTTATTTCAGGTGGTATCTTCTATACTCTATCCTTCTACCTTAGAACATTGAAGACAATGTCTCGTTTTGGTTGGGGGGATAGGGTAGTAGCTTAAAAAAAAAAACTAACTATGATTTCTATTTCATAAAACATGTGCAAAATTGTTGTTACTATGAAGGCTGAGTAAGGAGTACCTTTTATGACTCTTGAGACGCATCTTAGTAACTATTCGTAACAAGGTTTATCATAATACTTCTTGAAATATTCAGATTTACAAACTCTCGCGTTGTTATCACTTAATTCTGCTCATATACTTATTTAACATGTATTCTGAAACCTTAATTTACACACACACACTTTAAATATATGATTGTGGGTTGCATATTGGATTATTACATTATTTATGTTCTTTTGTTAAAGGTAACAACTAACGGAAAGGGATAGTATATAATTAAAAAAAAAGAGAAAAAAAACAAAAAAACAAAAAAAGGAAAAAAAAAGAAAAAAATGATAATAATAAAAATGTAGATACGTTTGGTTTCGTAGCCTCCCTAACCTAAGCAATTAAGCCCGAATGGGTATTTTAACACCTAATACCATAAAGTCAACTAACTTGGGAGCTATTGGCCCAACACTTGTTACATGGGTTGAGGAGAAAAGCTTAAGGGAATCAAGCATTGCACTATCTACATATTAGTATCTGCGACTCGAGTTACTAAACTCATAGGGGTGTCTTAACACCTAATGCCCTAAGACCAACTGGTCTAGGAGTCATTAATTGAAAGCTTGTTACATGGGTTAAAGATGCTTGGTGTTTTAAATTATATGTATATATATTAAAAAACAAAAGAAAAAAGAAAAAAGAAGAAGACAAAAATAATAATCCCAACCTAAGGAAGTTAACCTTAAACATTAGAACAAAAATTTTATTTTCTTCCAAGAAAAGCCCTATAATTATGTGTTGATACAATGAGCACAAAAGAAAGGTTTATGAATATCTTGTTAAAAGGTATTGAGCAGGCATATAAATTTAACGAGAGTTTGTTTATCTGAATAGATTAATGGAAGTTAAATGATGAATACCTTGCTTTGTGGAATTTGCAAATTTTTTTTCTATTTTAACGCTTTGATTACTAGGGACTAGTAATAAGCTGGTTGGGGGGGGTGATTAGTACTTAAAAGTGCATTTTTATCAAGGTTTTATATCATCATTTTGCATTTGAAGTACCGATAACTCCTTAACTAAAGCATGTTTTATAATAATATATCTAATAATATAAGATACATTTAATTTGTGGTAAATGTTTATTTTAAATGCAGGCCTATCACATAAATGAAAGGATTGATTGATGATTTTAAGAACTGAAATTGAAAGGATAAAGAGATGGCCAAACTTAGAAAAGAGATGTCGGTGCACTCCAAACTAGAACACTGTTCGGTAATTGGGTCATATCTAGAGCTATATATCTCAGATTTAGGTCCAATTTATATGGATGGAAAGGTAAGACATAGGCCTACAACTTTCATATGGAGCCCAAGATCTAAAAAGGCCATTATCAAGTCCAAATTGTAGCAACAACAAAGAAGCCCGAATCTGTCTTCCAGCCCGAGCACTGTTCGGTATTTTGGCCATATCTGGAGTTCTAGAAGTCCAAATGAGCTGAAGTTTTTACACAAGAAAGCTGAGACAATTGCCTACAACTTTCATGTTTGCAACTGGCTCCAATTTTGACGTTATCAATGACGTTTTGGGCAGACAAAAGAAGATAAGGATTGTCACCAAGTCAAAAGTTGGTCACCCACTTATCAATTAGTCATCAAATCAATAGTTCCCATTTTTGGCCTATAAAAGGAGGCATTTGCCATGCATTTAGGCATCTTGGTGTTCAGATCAAGATCATGCTCTTCCTTTCTCTCTTTGTATTTTTTATGCTTTGTTTTCATTAATATTAAGTTTATGCCTTTCATTTCCTTTCCTTTACTTAGTTAACTTTTATGTTCTTATTTTGTTTATCTATTTTGCTTTCTTTCATTATGTCTAGCTAAGTTAATTATGTCAAGGTGAAAAGGTTACACTAATGGTGTAAGAATAAGTATAATGTAAACTTAATATGGACTTTAATGTTTGATACTAACATGTTTTATATTTGTTATCTTGTTCACTCTTTAATACTTTGCTTGTTAAATGACTAATCTTGATTTATGTTGTATAACACTTGGTACAACAAATGCTTGGCACTTTCATAGCCCATAATGTATGGTATAACCGACACCTGAGCTATGAAAGGAACTTGATTTATTGTTAACATAAGTTATAATCATGAATGCTTGACGAGATTTACAAGTATTAGCATTAATTGAATAAGATGACTAATGTAATCATGTTAACAATATATAATCTGATTGGAACCTCCTTTGTGTGTGGTTTCCAATTCAATAATAAGAGTTTATACTATACTTGTTTGATATACCATTAGTGGAACCTCTAACCTTGACATTTGTTATTATCATTGTTTAATCGTTACATTAATATTCCATCTCAAAGTTCTCATCTTCTTCTTCTTCTTCTCCTTCTTTTTCTTTATTATTATTATTATTATTATTATTATTATTATTATTATTAGTACTACTACTACTACTACTACTACTACTACTACTACTACTACTACTACTACTACTACTACTACTACTACTACTACTACTACTACTACTACTACTACTACTACTACTACTACTACTACTACTACTACTACTACTACTACTACTACTACTA
>NW_011501397.1:12660-14011 GCF_000495115.2 Populus euphratica
TAGTAGTTGTAGTAATAATAATAATAATAATAAAGAAGTTGATAAGAACTTTGATATGGAAGATTAACGTAAGGATTAAACAATGATAACAATAAATGTCAAGGTTAGAGGATCCACTAATGGTATGTTAAACAAGTACAATATCAACTCTTATTATTCAATTGGAAACCACACACAAAGGAGGTTCCAATTAGATTATAAATTGTTAACATGATTACATTAGCTATCTTATTCAATTAATGCTAATACTTGTAAATCTTGTCAAGCATTCATGATTATAACTTATGTTAACAACAAATCAAGTTCGTTTCATAGTTCCAATGTCGGTTATACCATACAGTAGGGGCTATGAAAGTGCCAAGTATTTGTTATAACAAGTGTTATACAACATAAATCTAGATTAACCATTTAACATGCAAAGTATTACAAGTGAACAAGATAACAAATACAAAACATATTAGTATCAAACATTAAAGTCCATGTTGAGTTTACATTATACTTATTCTTACACCATTAGTGTAACCTTTTCACCTTGACATAATAAACTTAGCTAAACATAATGAAAGAAAGAAAAATAAATAAACAAAATAAGAACATAAATAAGGTAAAAGTTAATTAAATAAAAGGAAAGGAAATGAAAGGCATAAACTTGATATTAATGAAAGCAAAACATAAGCAAGACAAAAAAAAATACAAAGAGAGAAAGCAAGAACATGATCTTGGTCTGGAGACTAAGATGCCTAAATGCATGGCAAATACCTCCTTTTATATGCCAAAATTAGGAACTATTGATTTGATGACTAATTGATGAATGGGTGACCAACTCTTGACTTGGTGACAACCCTTATCTTCTCTTGTCTGCCCAAAACATCATTGATAACATCAGAATTGGAATCACTTCAAAACATGAAAGTTGTAGGAAATTGTGTTAGCTTTCTAAGAAAACAAATGGAGGTCATTTGGACTTTTAGAACTCTATATATGGGCCAAACACTGAACAATGCGCGGGTTGTAGAACAGATTCAAACTTCTCTGTTGTTGCTACAATTTGGACTTGAAAATTACCTTTTTAAATCTTGGTTCCATATGAAAGTTGTAAGCCTATGTCTTACCTTTCCATCCATATAATGTAGACTTAAATTCGAGATCTATAGCTCTAAATATGACTCAATTATAAAACAGTGTTCTGGTATGGACTACACCACATCTCTTTTCTAAGTTTGGCCATCTCTTTGTCCTTTCAATTTCAGTTCTTGAAGTCATCAATCAATCCTTTCATTTATGTGATAGGCCTACATTTAAAATGAACATTTACCATAAATTAAAGGTATCTTATATTATTAAATATATT
>NW_011501397.1:14690-16391 GCF_000495115.2 Populus euphratica
TGGTTTGACCCCGGTCTTGCCGGGTTATTTATTACTTCGACACTCCTGCACTTGGGAGAAGACATCAATCTTTTCGTCGTGTCACATACCACACATGAAAAGTATATCGTTGCCCATTAAATATTCTTGCAAGACTAGAAAATTTTCAAAAGCAGTTGTCACATCCTTGTAGGAAAATAATCTTGGCCAAATAGAAACTCCACGAGTCAAAAGGAAGAAAATAACAAAATTCATACAACTTATGTTGATTAGTATTGCGATACCTTTTTGAACTACGATTAACCTGAAATTTTAACCCAAAATAGAAAAACATGTCAGGAGACTCCAGATAAAATTTCAGCCCAATCCAATAGTTGGATGGGAATTATGATTGTTATCGTGAAACTAGACAATTGTGTATTTTATATCAGAATCCAAATCTGATTGTTTTTTCGTTACTCGGTGACACGACTAAAAGATTGATGTCTTCTCCCAAGTGTAGGAGTGTTGAAGTAATAAATAACTCGGCAAGACCGGGGTCGAATGATTAGTACTTAAAAGTGCATTTTTATCAAGGTTTTATATCATCATTTTGCAGTTGAAGTATCAATAACTCCTTAACTAAAACATGTTTTATAATAATGTATCTAATAATATAAGATACCTATAATTTGTGGTAAATGTCTATTTTTAATGCAGGCCTATCACATAAATGAAAGGATTGAGTGATGAATTTAAGAATTGAAATTGAAAGGACAAAGAGATGGCTAAACTCCGAAAAGAGATGTCGGTGCAGTCCATACCGGAACACTGTTTGGTAATTGGATGATATCTAGAGCTATAGATCTCAGATTTAGGTCCACGTTATATGGATGGAAAGGTAAGACACAGGCCTACAACTTTCATATGGAGCCCAAGATCTAGAAAGGTCATTTTCAAGTCCACATTATAACAACAACAAAGAAGCCCGAATCTGTCCTCCAACCCAAGCACTGTTCAGTATTTTGGCCATATCTGGAGTTCTAGAAGTCCAAATGAGCTGAATGTTTTACACAAGATAGTTAAGACAATTCCCTACAACTTTCATGTTTGCAAGTAGTTCCAATTTTGATAGTATCAATGATGTTTTGGGCAGACAAGAGAAGATAAGGATTGTCACCAAGTCAAGAGTTGGCCACCCACTCATCAATAAGTCATCAAATCAATAGTTCCCAATTTTGGCCTATAAAAGGAGGCATTTGCCATGCATTTAGGCATCTTGGTCTCCAGATCAAGATCATGCTTTTGCTTTCTCTCTTTGTAGTTTTTTGTATTGCTTATGCTTTTCTTTCCTTAATATCAAGTTTATGCCTTTCATTTCCTTTCATTTACTTAGTTAACTTTTATCCTATTTATGTTCTTATTTTGTTTATTTATTTTTCTTTCTTTCATTATGTCTAGCTAAGTTTATTATGTCAAGGTGAAAAGGCTACACTAATGGTGTAAGAATAAGTATAGTGTAAACTTAATATGGACTTTAATGTTTCATACTAACATGTTTTGTATTTGTTATCTTCTTCACCCTTTAATACTTTGCTTGTTAAATGACTATTCTTGATTTATGTTGTATAACACTTGGTACAACAAATACTTGGCACTCTCATAGCCCATAATGTATGGTATTACTACTACTACTACTACTACTACTAGTATTATTATTATTATTATTATTATTATTATTAT
>NW_011501397.1:16450-16689 GCF_000495115.2 Populus euphratica
TACTACTACTACTACTACTACTACTATTATTGTTATTATAGTTATTATTGCTATTATTGTTGTGTATTATTGTTATTTATAATTTGTACAATTAACCTCCCTGTGGTTCGACCCCGGTCTTGCCGGGTTATTTTGTTACTTCGACACTCCTGCACTTGGGAGAAGACGTCAATCTTTTAGTCGTGTCATCGAACCATTGGGAGGTTAATTGTATAAATTATAAATAACAATAATACAAC
>NW_011501397.1:16819-44533 GCF_000495115.2 Populus euphratica
AATAATAATAATAATAATAATAATAGTAGTAACAACAATAATAATAAGACTAATAATAATAATAATAAAGAAAACGAAGGAGAAGAAGATGATGATGATGAGAACTTTGAGATGGAATATTAATGTAAGGATTAAACAATGATAATAACAAATGTCAAGGTTAAAGGTTCCACTAATGGTATGTCAAACAAGTATAATATAAACTCTTATTATTCAATTGGAAACCACACACAAAGGAGGTTCCAATCAAATTATAGATTGTTAACATGATTACATTAGTCATCTTATTTGATTAATGCTAATACTTATAAATCTCGTCAAGCATTCATGATTATAACTTATGTTAACAACAAATCAAGTTTCTTTCATAGCTCAAGTGTCGGTTATACCATACAGTATGAACTATGAAAGTGCCAAGCATTTGTTGTACCAAGTGTTATAGAACATAAATCAAGAGTAGTCATTTAACAAACAAAGTATTAAAGAGTGAACAAGATAACAAATACAAAACATGTTAGTATCAAACATTAAAGTCCATATTAAGTTTACACTATACTTATTCTTACACCATTAGTGTAGCCTTTTCACCTTGACATAATAAACTTAGCTAGACATAATAAAAGAAAGAAAAATAAATAAACAAAATAAGAACATAAATAAGATAAGAGTTAACTAAGTAAAGGAAAAGAAATGAAAGGCATAAACTTGATATTAATGAAAGCAAAGCTTAAATATTATAAAAAATACAAAGAGTGAAAGCAAGAAAATGATCTTGATCTGAAAACCATGATGCCTAAATGCATGGCAAATGCCTCCTTTTATAGGCCAAAAATGGGAACTATTGATTTGATGACTAATTGATGAGTGGGTGACCAACTCTTGACTTGGTGACAATCCTTATCTTCTCTTGTCTGCCCAAAACGTCATTGATAACGTCAAAATTGGAGCCAGTTTTTATCTTCTTTTGTCTGCCCAAAACGTTATTGATAACTTCAAAATTAGAGCCACTTGAAAACATGAAAGTTGTAGATAACTATCTCAGCTTTCGTGTGTAAAACATTCATGTCATTTGGACTTCTAGAACTCCAGATATGGGCCAAATACTAAATAGTGCTCGGGCTGGAAGATAAATTCAGATTTCTTTGTTGTTGCTACAATTTGGACTTGAAAATGGCCTTTTTAAGTATTGGGCTCCTATGAAAGTTGTAGGCCTATGTCTTACCTTTTCATCCATATAAAGTAGACCTAAATCTGAGATCTACAGCTCTAGATATGTCCAAATTACCGAATAGTATTCTGATTTGGACTGCACCGACATCTCTTTTCGGAGTTTAGCCATCTCTTTGTCCTTTCAATTTCAATTCTTAAATTCATCAATCAATCATTTCATTTATATGATAGGTCTGCATTTAAAATGAGCATTTACTATAAATTAAAGGTATCTTATATTATTAGATACATTATTATAAAACATGTTTTAGTTAAAGAGTTATTGATACTTCAACTGCAAAATGATGACATAAAACCTCGATAAAAAATGCACTTTTAAGTACTAATCACTCGAATCGTATCACTTTGTATTAATTTCAACCAAATTATGGTGGGGGATCTACTTGTATTCCTGTATCGATGATATCATACCAATAATATTTGAATAAAAAGATTTTATTAAGCTCACTATAATATTTCAATTAAATAACCCCTTCTAATTTTTTATAATAATCAACTTTAAACTCATTACAAATTGATCCTTTAACACAAATTCTATTATTACAGGTCACCTTGGCCATACCCTTCAGTATGAAGGATATATTTATTAATGAAATATCTGTTGTAGCACTTGACTTTTCTTTCAAAACCCAAACAAAATATATTCAAACTATCGTTAACATTCCCTCTCAAACAAAGTATAAACAAGTTACATGATTACAATGCTTAACAATTAAATAGAAATGTTTAATGAAATTATGTATTAATAGAAACATTCCCTTCCACGTGGAATTTTTTTATTATTTTAATTGAAAATTTTAAGATTTAGTTATAAGTAAATTTTAAAATAGTAAAAATTAACAATATAATTTACGATGAATTTTTCAATTTATCAGTAATTATATACATATCACAAAAATCACTCCTACAATAAGAGTTTTTTTATCTGGACGATCGATCACTCCATCTCAATAATGACTGTTATTAGAGCAATCAACATTTCAATTGAAGAATAACTTCTCTGAGATATTTTTTGAAAGTTTTTTATTTAACATTTCTCTTCAACTATTCTGACAAGGTAAAGATCCTGTGCTAAATCTACTGTCACAAGAGAGAGAAGTCCTAGTAAATAATTATAGAGTTATTATAAGAATTTTTTAACTAAATAGGAAAAATAAAATTAATGATTATAATTTCTCATTTCTAAAACTAATTTGAACAAATAAAAATAACTTAAAGAAAATATTCTCTTAAACTAAATGGAAACAACTAAAAATAATTAATCAAACCAATTATTTTTCTAATCTACAAAACACAATAGTCCTCGTAACAAGATACCCCAAAATCACTTTAAAAAAATAAAACCAATCAAATAAACAATAAATGGATTTAGATATATATTTTTTAGTATGTTTAGAAAGAGAAGAGAAATCATCAAAACAAAGTACATCTTTTTTAGTTTTTATAATGTGATCAATTGATAACTTTTTTTTCATTATTTTTTGATAATATTTTTTTTAAAATTCAAGAATTGAAAAATAAACAAAACAAATTTATATTTTGATTTTGATTCTAAAAATATATGTACATGTTTTATATTTTGATTCACCCTCATTTAATTTTTTGTTTCTAGTACAAAAAAAATAACAAAAAAAAAAGGTGAGACGAGCTTTATCATTAAACAGTAAAGCACTTTTCATCACTTTTAATATAGACTTAATGGGTGTCATAATATCTATTTTATAAGATACTTATACAAATACTATTTAAATTAAGAAAAACACATATAAAAAAAAAGTTCATAAAAGACATATTGAACAAATCAAATAACAAATATGAATAAGTTAATTACATTCAATTGAACAACGATGGAAATACAAACCTTAAATTAAGACTTACTTTACTATTACAAATATTTTTTAGAAAAAGAAGATAATGATTGAGAATATTTTAGATTTCATAACTATAAATTATTGATTTAAATAAAAGAATTTTGTTATTAATTTGAAATGAAAACCTTAAATTAAGACTTATTTTATTTATTTTCAAACATGGATTTATTTTCATCTATTTCATTGTGGTTTATTTTATGTGGTACATAATTTATATATTGTTCAATTTTCACTTTTAAAATTTATATGACACATTTTTGGTTTCATATTAGTTAAATATAGTGGCTCAGCTAAAAATTAGTTTATTTATGGCATTAATTTCGATAATTAATTTTACAATGTACATATGTGTATAAATTATCCTTTAATTTGTAACAAAGTAATTAGTATTTGTATTGTAGAAACCTAATAAAAATTAACATCCATTACCACGAATTGTAAAATAATTATAAAATTAATGTGCCTTATATTATTTAAGAATTTTCCTAATTGCTAAATTACTCTTTAAGTTAATAGTAGAAGACACTCTTTAAGAACGGTTCCAAAAATGATAATTGTTCCACAATTCATGATAATTTCAAAAATTACATAAATTAATAAAAACTTTCAAAATATTATATTAAATTGCTTGCAATAATATTTTTAACATGATTTAATTCAAATAACATATAAATCCTTAATTAAACAAAGAAAAAAATTACAAACTTAAAATGTGATGTTTCGTTAATGAAATAGATCAAAGATAATATGCACCACCACAATCTTTATATTTACTAATGAAATTTTTCATTAGTATTTGTACTATCATTTCATTGGTAATTAAGTTTCCAATAAAATTACCGATGGAAATGCTTCATTGGTAATTTTTTGTCCATTGGTAAGTCATTTAGTATAAAAAAAATTATTTTACCAATGAATTTACTAATGGAAAAGGCGTGCAGGAAATAATTATCCGCTTCATTCTGTCAGTATTTTCCTTGGTAAGTCCGTACGTAATTCCATCGGTAATTATTCATAAATATTTTAAAAAATTCTATTTTACAAAACTATAAAATAATTAAATGAATATAAATCAACACTCTATAATATTCAAAACACTTGAAAAAGAAAAAAGAAAAGGAACTCAAACAAATTTGCAACAAATAAATAACAAGAAAAAATAAATTCAATTAAAAAAATTTATATGAAAAAAATAAAGTTGCAATTACTAAAAATTTAAAAATCCTATAAATAAATCAACTAAAAATTGATTCATATGGAAAACAAATCCTGCAATAACATTCATACAATTATTAAGAACAAAAAAAATTAAAAACAAAATAAAAAAAGAAATGTAGTGAAAACGAAAACTCGAAAAAAGAAGAAAACAATATTACCTTATTATAGTTGCAAGTGAAGCTAAAAAGAAAAAAAAATCATAAAGTATATTAATTAAAAAAAACTAAGAAGAAAAAAGAAGGATAAAAATACATATTTGAGCGTGGAGGAGAAGAGAAGAAGTCAAGGAGAAAAGAGAAGAGAAGAGAAAGAAATGAATATTGATGTTTTTTACACATGGGAAAGAAGAAGAAGAAGAAATGAGCTTTGTTTGTTGTGAAATTAGGGAGTCCAAACTTTTTACTGGGGTGTTTTACTAACAGATAATTAAATATTAATATTTTTAAATATTCTGTCGGTAATTTCATCAGTAATATTTAATTTAACCAAAAATTTTCAAAAACCACCAAATATCACTAATGGCTTTTCAATCCATCAGTGATTTTGTCTTTAATATTTAATTTAAATTTTTAATTTAATCAAAAAATTTTAGAAACCTGTCAAATAACATTGATGACTTTTTAATCTATTAGTGCTTTTGTCTTTAAAAACAATATTTAATAATGCAAATGGAGAGTGAATAGTTCTAGAGCTCTTTGAAAAATATCGACAGAATTTTCCGCTTGTGATTCCGTCTGTATTTAACATGATGAACAATGTTAACATTTTACCAATAAAATAATTATTTTTTAAAAAATAACATGTCATCATTTTTTTTTTGCTTTGTTTAAAATTTTTTTCACACTGTAATTCCCTTGGTATATACCAAGGGTAAATGTCTGTTCGTAAAATCCGTTGGAAATTTACTGATAAAAATATTTCCTTGATATTTTCATTTATATTTATCAATTTTCTAGTAGTGGTGCCCTGATAAATGTTAAAAAATATATAGTTATTACTAACTAAGTACTAAGTCATGAAGCTGATAAACATATGCAACATGTGTAGATTAATAAATCTGATCTTTTACTATGAGGTACCCTTTATTATTTTTATTTAATTATATTAAAATATTTTATTTATAAGAAGAAGAATAATTTAAATTTAATGCAAACAAACTAATTTGTTAGTATAAGTAATCCTTTTCTTATTAATATTATTAATTCAAGCAAAAAAAAATATAATTCTTCGCTCTATGTAATTCATTTAATAAAAATCAAAAGTAATAAGAACACAATCGAAAAAAACTTAATTCAAAATAAGGGTAAAAAAAATACCTCAAAACGAAGACTACTTTATTTAATTAACATGCTATTTTTTTAATTTTGAAAATGTGGTAAATAGAATATAGTTGTGAAAAAAATGATAAAAAAACACTTAATCTTATTAGAGAACCAACTAAAAATTGAATGATATTTAATAAACTAATATTACAAAAACATTTTAAATAATTTATTTTAATAAGTTTCAAATAAAATTGAAGACCTACTAGCTCGGCATCCCAAATACATTTTTAATAAATCTATTTTAATTAATTTAAATTTAAATGGAAGAAAATAAATAAAGGTGAAAAAAAAGACATGAAACTAAGCTTGGATAGGCCAATATGTGTGGCAACTTTAAATTGAGAGAGAAGTTGATATGGAGAGAACAAGAAAAAAAAACAAATGAAATTTGAGATCCTACTCTTTTAATTAAGGTTTTATATCAATATTATTATTGATGAATAATTAAATATATATTAATTTTTATGGTCCATTGATAATTTTTTTTGGAAATTAAAAGTTAAAAATTTCAATGAATTTTAAAATTTTAAGTCCCCACCCCCAAAAGATTATTCGATGAATTTTATATCTGTCAATGATTTTATTTGTAATTACTAGTGGAAAAATTTGTAATTTTCTTTCTATTAGTGATTTCATCTGTAATTATCAGTGGCAACGTCAAGTAATTGTTTTTCAAAGTGTTTTTGCATTCTCTATCTATAACAGACCTGAATGTATGATTAGATCAACGCTAAAAGATCCTAATAAATACTCTTAATTTGAAGGTAATTTTTTATTTAAATAATTCTACCAAAATTTCAGCAGAGTTTTGTTTGTATTTTGAATATCTTAAGTTATTGACTACTATCAATTTACTCAATCAACTCATCATCATAAGATCCCATAATTCCAGACCTTATTTTACTCATCAATATTCAACACCTCAATCAACTCGTCATTATATAATATACATACATACATATATATATATGAACATAGCCCACCAATCATATTATAAATTTAAAAGAAAAAGGGATGTTAACATGTAAAGAAAGAATTTAAACCATGATAAGTATACTTAAAAATTTCAAAGGGTTAGTTATAGGATAACTAATGTACTACATACTGAGTTGAGACTTTTATATATACATCAAGGTTTGCATAAAAGCATACTCCATAATCACAATAATTCCATTATGCTTAAGTTAAATTTTTACATAAGTTTAACAAAGTGAAGTCCTAAACTAATGATCTCCCTAGACATTTGATGGATCTGTTACACAAACAACCTAATAAGCATACCATTATATTGATAAAAGAAATATATATGATCATGTAATGTATAAGAATGAAGTATGAATTTTCTATCGAATCTATATGAATTCTAACAATCAACTTATAACTTGCTTGTAAATCATTTAAACTCAATTAAAACTTATTTGCACATCCTTAATTTGAATACTCTTAATTACTTGCATGAACCGAGTAAATTTGCATTTATCAATTTCCCTTAGGTCATTCAAACACATATACAGTTTACAAATCGAGTTTTATTGATCATTCTTGGGCGTCCCAACATGGACATTATTAGCTGAAGCTAATTCTGTAATTCATCTCCTAGCAGTCCAATTATGGATGCCATGCCATTAGCTAAAGCTAATCTTGTAATGTATTTCTTAGCAGTTCTATCACAAATGCTATTAGCCGAAACTAATCTTGTATTTCATTTTTCGTCAATCCTATCACGGATGCCATTAGTCGAAGCTAATCATGTAAATACACTAGACTTTATTTATATTAAACATGGCATTTATTGTATTTGCATTCACCAGAAGAACATTAAATTGCATAAGTGCAAAGAGGAGGGAAAATCATGCACCTATTCGCTCGTCTTCTGTCCTCCCCTAACAGAAGATCCAATCCTAGTCATTTCTCCTGAATCATAAGGAAGTCTTTAGTCATGATCCCTTCAAGTCGAATATTATAGAGAATTCATATTCATTCATTACACATATGATATTTTTTATGCATTTTCATTTCCTCATCATAACATACATACACATATCATTTATATCTTTTAGAATTAGTATATCAACGTGCAAATGTTCACACGACTTTGTTCGGACACTTGCACATTAATATATATATATATATATATATATATATATAGTATTCAAGTGAAAGTCTAACTGTTACTATTTAATTTGTTACTGTCTTAGATCTCAACCGTTAGTGTTTCATCTGTTACTATCTTAGACCTCAAGTGTTACTGTTTCATCTATTACTCTCTTAAACTTAAACTATTATTGTTTCATTCGTCACTGTCTTAGATTTCAACCATTATTGTTTTATCTGTTACTATCTTAGACTTCAACCGTTAGTGTTTGATCTCTTAATGTCATAGACCTCAATTATTACTGTTTCATTTGTTAATGTCTTGGACTTTAACCATTATTTTTTGATCTGTTACTATTTTAGACCTCAACCGTTAGTGTTTCATCTATTACTATCTTAGATCTTAGACCTCAAGCGTTATTGTTTCATTTATTACCCTCTTAAACTTAAATTGTTATTGTTTCATTCATCACTATCTTATATTTCAACCATTATTGTTTCATCCGTTACTATTTTAGACTTCAACAGTTAGTGTTTGATCTGTTATTGTCATAGATCTCAATTATTACTGTTTCATTGGTTAATGTCTTAGACTTCAACCATTATTTTTTGATTTGTTACTGTCTTAGACCTCAACTGTTAATGTTTCATCTGTTACTATCTTAGACCTCAAGTGTTACTGTTTCATCTATTACTCTCTTAGACTTAAACTGTTATTGTTTCATTAATCACTGTCTTAGATTTCAACCACTATTGTTTCATCCGTTACTATCTTAGACTTCAACTGTTAGTATTTGATCTGTTACTTTTATAAACCTCAATTATTACTATTTCATTTGTTAATGTCTTAGACTTCAACCATTATTTTTTGATCTGTTACTGTCTTAGACCTCAACTTTTATCCATTACTGCTATTATCGTTTCATCTGTTACTATCTTAAACCTCAACTGTTACTATTTTATCCATTACTATCTTAGACTTCAACCGTTATTGTTTAATGTGTTGCTATCTTAAACCTTAATTGTTACTGTTTTATCTATTACTGTTTTAGACCTCCACTATTATTGTCTCATCTTTTGTAATAGTTGACACGACTAAAAGATTGATATCTTCTCCCAAGTGCAGGAGTGTCGAAGTAATAAATAACCCGGCAAGACCGCGGTCAAACCACAAGGGGGTTAATTGTACAAATTATAAATAATAATACAATAACAATAACAATAACGACAACAACAACAACAATAATAGTAATAACAACAACAACAACAACAACAACAACAACAATAACAACAACAACAACAATAATAATAATAATAATAATAATAGTACTAATAATAGTAGTAGTAGTAATAACAACAATAATAATAATAATAAAGAAAAAGAAAAAGAAGAAGAAGAAGATGACAACTTTGAGATGAAATATTAACGTAAAGATTTAACAACGATAACAATAAATGTCAAGGTTAGAGGATCCACTAATGTATAGGTATCTTATATTATTAGATACATTATTATAAAACATGTATGTCAAACAAGTATAGTATAAACTCTTATTAGTCAATTAGAATCCACACACAAAGGAGGTTCCAATTAGATTATAGATTGTTAACATGATTACATGAGTCATCTTAAACAAAGAAAAATAAATAAACAAAATAAGAACATAAATAAGATTCAATTAATGCTAATACTTGTAAATTTCGTCAACCATTCATGATTATAACTTATGTTAACAACAAATCAAGTTCCTTTCATAGCTCAGGTGTTTGTTATACCATACAGTATGGGCTATGAAAGTGCCAAGCATTTGTTGTACCAAGTGTTATACAACATAAATCAAGATTAATCATTTAACAAGCAAAGTATTAAAGAGTGAACAAGATAACAAATATAAAACATGTTAGTATCAAACATTAAAGTCCATATTAAGTTTACATTATACTTATTCTTACACCATTAGTGTAACCTTTTCACCTTGACATAATAAACTTAGCTAGACATAATGAAAGAAAGAAAAATAAATAAACAAAATAAGAACATAAATAAGTAAAAGTTAATTAAATAAAAGGAAAGGAAATGAAAGGCATAAACTTGATATTAATGAAAGCAAAGCATAAACATTACAAAAAATACAAAGAGAGAAAGCAAGAGCATGATCTTGATCTGGAAACCAAGATGCCTAAATGCATGGCAAATGCCTCCTTTTATTGGCCAAAATTGGGAACTATTGATTTGATGACTAATTGATGAGTGGGTGACCAACTCTTGACTTGGTGACAATCCTTATCTTCTCTTGTCTGCCCAAAACGTCATTGATAACGTCAAAACGGGAGCCACTTATCTTCTCTTGGCTGCCCAAAAAGTCATTGACATCAAAATTGGAACCAGTTGAAAACATAAAAGTTGTAGGTAATTGTCTCAGCTATCTTGTGTAAAAAATTCAGATTATTTGGACTTCTAAAACTCTAGATATGGGCCAAACACTGAATAGTGCTCGAGCTAGAAGATAGATTCAGACTTCTTTGTTGTTGCTCCAATTTGGACTTGAAAATGACCTTTTTAAATCTTGGGCTCCATATAAAAGTTGTAGGCCTATGTCTTACCTTTCCATCCATATAAAGTAGACCTCAATCTGAGATCTATAGCTCCAGATATGACCCAATTACCGAACAGTGTTCTGGTTTGGATTGTATCGATATCTCTTTTCTAAGTTTGGCCATCTCTTTATCCTTTCAATTTCAGTTCTTAAATTCATCAATCAATCCTTTCATTTATGTGATAGGCTTGCATTTAAAATAAACATTTACCATAAATTAAATGTATCTTATATTATTAGATATATTATTATAAAACATGCTTTAGTTGAGGAGTTATTGATACTTCAAGTGCAAAATGATGATATAAAACCTTGATAAAAATGCACTTTTAAGTACTAATCAGAGGATTTTATAGATGAGAAATTAAAAGGGCAATCATACCACCTATATGTAGGCCAGCTGGAGTCTCACACACACACTCTCTCTCTTTATTTATTATTTATTTACTTTTGAAAAAGCATATTTATATACAGGTAGTTGTGATTGTGGCTCACATCTTCCCTTAGTTTTACGTCCAAGAACGGCTTAAACGTCCTCTATGGGTCGGGGATAGACTTCCCATCCAATTTTTTAAAAAACTGGCAAACAGGGTTTTTTTAGTCAGATTCCCAAGACTAAGTCGAGCATGTTCTTTATAAAGTAGTAGCCATAAATCATAAATTGCACGATGCACATCTCCACTAGGATGCGTTTTAAGAGTTAATAGAAGATTATCTAAAGACTCCTTACTGAGGTCATCCTTAATGAATTGTATTTTATCTTCACGGTTTATAGATATCATTCCTAAAAAACGACATTGTGTATTACAAGTCCATCTAGCACATCGATGACAGACTTTCAGATGTTTTGCACGACGTTTCTTTGTAAAAGTGCTTTTACCTGTTCCAGGCATGTGTGAAATGAAGGAATTAGAGGACTCACCTGATAATTAGACCTTTGCTTTAATCAACCAGCGAATATCTTCAAGAATTCCATGATTCATTAACAACCTCAATCTTGCACATCTAGCATGGTAAATATTTGTAATCACATTTTGAGACAGAGCGGAAAAATACTTTTTCAATTTTCAAGATTAGTGTCCATTATCAAATGAGAGTTGGAAGAGAGATTCAAAGAATTGCACAAATATATACACAGATATCAGTTATTATGGGAAACTGAAAGAATCGACTTAAGTCACAGAGTACCATTGTCTGCCATTTGACCAAGGTGAGAGAAACTATCACTCAAAAAGAAACACAAAAACAAAGTGAGAAAAAAAAAATCAACCTTTATCTATAAGATCATTCAAACCAGTTGATTCATTTTCAATAGGAAAATTATCAAAGTAAGCTTTCAAACGATGTCCATTTTCCATAAAAACATTATCATTCATTGAATTCTCAATATCACAGGCCCCATAAGGATTGCTCCATCTTGATCTTAGCTCTCTAGGGAATGAATAGAGTTGAGAATTATAAAACAAAACTTTTTTATCAGTATCAACTTTTTGACAATTTTCACAAGTTTTGCAGAATGCATGCGTGTCCTTGAACATCGTGAGCCAATAAAATCCATTTTGAAAGATTTTTGCAGCTGTCTTTTTTTACAAGAAATAACTTCCACATGTTTCAGAATGACAAAATTTAATGACACTACTTACCTCATTGTCGGGAATGCATCTATGAAATATTTGATCACGATAATATTTGAATAAGTTAGGGTCATCCCAATAAAAGTTCTTCATTTCGTTCAAAAACTTTTCTTTGTCTTGGGTACTCCAATCAGCTGGCAAATCTCCTAAATCAAGAAAATTGATATTTTTATCATACCAAGCCATTGGACTAAGAGAAAGTAAGGATTCATTAGGAAAGTAATCATTAATTGGTGTGATGTCAAATGTTGAATTTGTTGTCACTTTTGACAAAAGATCCGCACTAACATTTTCGGTGCGTTTTTCATCCGTGATTTCTTCCTCAGAATAAATCATTTGCAAATCTTCAGATTCATCCAACTCATTTTTACTTAAAGTAGATTCAAGTTGATCATAAACTAATTCGTCAATATGATCTACTTCTTGTAAATCATTATCATCTCTAGGTTGCTTGCAAATATTGAAAATATTCATCTCCAATGTCATGTTTCCAAATGATAGCTTCATCAGTCCATTCCTACAATTAATCAATGCGTTAGAAGTTGCAAGAAATGGACGTCCTAAAATAATAGGAAATGAATTACATGCTTCAACAGGTTCTGTGTCCAAGACAACAAAATCCACAGGATAAATGAATTTATCGACTTGTACTAACAATCTTTGACTATTCCTCTAGGCACTTTTACAGATCTATCGGCAAGTAAAAGAGTTATAGAAGTTGGTTTTAACTCACCTAGATTGAGACTGTAGAAAACTGAATATGGAAGTAAATTCACACTGGCTTCAAGATCAAGTAAGGCCCTTTAAATTTTATGTTCTCCAATAAAGCAAGAAATTGTAGGACAACCAGGGTCTTTATATTTCAAAGCATTATTGTTCTGAAGAATGGCACTTACTTGTTCGGCTAAAAAGGCTTTCTTTTTCACATTCAGTTTCCTTTTCACCGTGCATAGATCTTTAAAAAATTTAGCATAGGAAGGAACCTGTTTAATAGCATCCAACAAAGGTATATCGATCCTTACATGTTTGAAAATTTCAAAGATTTCAGAGTTGTGATTGACTTTCCTTTGTTTGGTCATGGTATGAAGAAATGGAAGTGCTGGTGGGGAATTAGTCGTTTCTTTGCAATTTTCAGATTCAACCCCTTCCTTACCCTCAAAGATTAACTCATCATCTTTCTCACAAGGTTCAAGAGTGGGTTTTTCAATAACCTTATCACTGCGAAGAGTAGTGACTAATTTAACTTGATCCATGTGTTGGATTCCAGAACTACTTGCATTTGCATTGTATTGCCCCTTGGGATTTTGTTGTGGTTGAGATGGAAACTTACCTTTCTCTTGGAAACTAAGAGCATATGTCAATTTTACAAGAGTATCTTTAAAATTTGTCATGTTTTGAACAAGTTGAGTATTGATTGTCTCTTGCTTTTCAATGAATGCATGCAATGTTTCCTCAAGATTTCTTCTAGGAGGTGGAGCATATCCATGAGAATTTTGAAAATTATAGTGTGCTTGAAACGGTGGTTGTGAAGTTTGTACATTGTTATTATCACTCTTCCAACTGAAATTTGGGTGATTTCTCTAACCAGGGTTGTATGTTTGCGATTATGGGTTATGGTTGGTCCTTTGAAAACTGTTTAAAGCATGGGCTTGTTCATGGAGACATTCCTTAAAAGAAGGCAAGGATGGATAGTTATTGGTTGAGTGTTTATTTGTTTCACATATTTGACACGCAATGTTTTCAACATATTTTAATTGACCACTCTTTTTCAATTCTAGTGCCTCGACTTTTCTAACTAAAGATGCAAACTTAGCTTGAAGGTCATAATCTTCCCTAAGGTTATACATACCTCAACTAGATGTATGAGATTGAGTTTTACTCGGTGCCTCATATGTACCCGCGGTGTCCCAATTTTGAGCATTTTCAGCTAACAAGTCTAAGTACTCCATTGCTTCATCAGGGTCTTTATCTTCAAAAGTTCCATTGCACATCAAATCAACCATTTGCCTATCTCTATGAGTTAAACCTTCATAAAAATGTGAAACCAATCTCCATATTTCAAAACCATGATGAGGGCAAGTATTAAGCAAGTCTCGATACCTATCCCAACATTGGTAAAATGTTTCTCATGATTTTTGAGTGCAAGTGGTGATTTGTCTTTTAAAAGAGTTTGTTCTGTGAGATGGGAAAAACTTCTTTAAAAATTGTTGTTGCATTTCATCCCAAACACGAATGGATCCTGGTCTCAAATTTTGTAGCCATGTTTTAGCTTTATCTTTTAATGAAAAAGGAAAAAGCTTTAATCTGATGGTGTTCATGCTACAGTTTGAATCATTACATGTGTTACAAACCTCCTCAAATTCCCTTAAATGCAAGTATGGATTTTCCAATTCTAAGCCATGAAAAGAAAGTAAAAGTTGAATAATACCTGGTTTAAAATTAAAATGAGATGCATTAGGAGGGAAAACTATGCATGATGGTGCACTTGTTCTTGTGGGATTCATGTGGTCTCTAAGTGTTCTAACACAGTTATTCTCATTATTCTCATTATGAAGTGATTGATTATCTTCTTTGACCATATTTTCTGAAAATGATGAGGATACCCTATAAAGTCTACCACTTGATGTACGTGACCACGCTCTCATGCACGTGTAGAAATAGAATAAAAGAAAGAAGAAAGCAAAAGAAGAAGAAACAAGAGAAAAGAAACAAAGTTATAAACAAGAAAAAAAGAAAAGTGAAAAGAGAAAATAAAATAAATACTATAATTTGTACAAGAACTTACCTCCCCGGCAACGGTGCCAAAAACTTGACACGACTAAAAGATTGATGTCTTCTCCCAAGTGCAGGAGTGTCGAAGTAATAAATAACCTGGCAAGACCGGGGTCGAACCACAGGAAGGTTAATTGTACAAATTATAAATAATAATACAATAACAATAACAATAATAATAACAATAACAACAATAATAATAACAACAACAATAATAAATAACCCGACTAAAAGATTGATGTCTTCCAACAACAACAACAACAATAGTAATAACAACAACAACAACAACAATAATAATAATAATAATAATAATAATAATAGTACTAATAATAGTAGTAGTGGTATTAACAACAACAATAATAATAATAATAATAATAATAATAATAATAGTACTAATAATAGTAGTAGTGGTATTAACAACAACAATAATAATAATAATAATAATAATAATAATAATAGTACTAATAATAGTAGTAGCGGTATTAACAACAACAACAACAACAACAACAATAATAATAATAATAATAATAATAATAATAATAATAATAATAAAGAAGAAGAAGAAGAAGAAGAAGAAGATGAGAACTTTGAGATGGAATATTAACGTAAAGATTTAACAACGATAACAATAAATGTCAAGGTTAGAGGATCCACTAATGTATAGGTATCTTATATTATTAGATACATTATTATAAAACATGTATGTCAAACAAGTATAGTATAAACTCTTATTAGTCAATTAGAATCCACACACAAAGGAGGTTCCAATTAGATTATAGATTGTTAACATGATTACATGAGTCATCTTATTCAATTAATGCTAATACTTGTAAATTTCGTCAACCATTCATGATTATAACTTATATTAACAACAAATCAAGTTCCTTTCATAGCTCAAGTGTTGGTTATACCATACAGTATGGGCTATGAAAGTGCCAAGCATTTGTTGTACCAAGTGTTATACAACATAAATCAAGAGTAGTCATTTAATAAGCAAAGGCTTAAAGAGTGAACAAGATAACACATACAAAATATGTTAGTATCAAACATTAAAGCCCATATTAAGTTTACACTATACTTATTCTTACACCATTAGTGTAACCTTTTCACCTTGACATAATAAACTTAGCTAGACATAATGAAACAAAGAAAAATAAATAAACAAAATAAGAACATAAATAAGATAAAAGTTAGCTAAGTAAATGAAAGGAAATGAAAGGTATAAACTTAATATTAATAAAAACAAAGCATAAACATTACAAAAAAAACAAAGAGAGAAAGCAAGAGCATGATCTTGATCTAGAAACCAAGATGTCTAAATGCATGGCAAATGCCTCCTTTTATAGGCCAAAATTGGGAACTATTGATTTGATAACTAATTGATGAGTGGGTGACCAACTCTTGACTTGGTGACAATCCTTATCTTCTCTTGTCTGCCCAAAACATCATTGATAACATCAAAATTGGAACTAGTTGAAAACATGAAAGTTGTAGGAAATTGTCTCAGAGATTTTGTGCAAAACATTCAGATCATTTGGACTTCTAGAGCTCCGATATAGGCCAAACACAGAACAATGCTCGGGCTAGAAGACAGATTCGGACTTCTTTGTTGTTGCTCCAATTTGGACTTGAAAATGGCCTTTTCAAATCTTGGGCTCCATATGAAAGTTGTAGGCCTATGTCTTACATTTCTATCCATATAAAGTGGACCTAAATCTGAGATCTACAACTCTAGATATGATCCAATTACTGAAAAGTATTCTGGTTTGGACTGCACCGGCATCTCTTTTCGGAGTTTAGCCATCTCGTTGTCCTTTCAATTTCAGTTCTTAAATTCATCAATCAATCCTTTCATTTATGTTATAGGTCTGCATTTAAAAATAAACATTTACCACAAATTAAATGTATTTTATATTATTAGATATATTATTATAAAACATGCTTTAGTTAAGGAGTTATTGATACTTCAAGTGCAAAATGATGATATAAAACCTTGATAAAAATGCACTTTTAAGTACTAATCACAAGTCTCGTTGCATTCATAAATTTTAGCCATCAATTTAACATCTCTCATGAATTATTAACATCTTATACTCCATTACATACAAAATCTATAAAGGACTAGCAATCAACTATATTCCTCATTAGACATGTGCATGAAATTTAAGAAGTTGTAAAGAGATATTAAAAAAAATAGTTCTATTGCCTACATTATTCATGAATTCACATCATGTAATATAAATCATTAATAGAGTAGCATAAAATAAGATTGAAAGACTCTTATCATTGGCCAACCACTAGCTTTATTTAATTATCAAAAAAAAAATTACTTCAATTACAATAATTTAATCACTTTGCTCTAACTTTCACATTATTCCACATGACAATTTACAGTAAATTTGTATTTCCCCCAAATACATTCAAGAACCCTAACTTTCTAAATTTAAAAAATTCAATCAATTAATGGTTGTAAGTTATTAAAATAATATCAAAAGTCTTTAGAATGCCTCACCAAGCAAGTAATTAAACTCTAAACACTACCGAATTCAAGCTTACACTCCTCTTCTTCTTTAATCCTTGTCGAACGTCCTTTCTCCTTTTCTAATTCACCTTCACTAGATTTTTCTTCCTTCCAATTAATGCTCACTAAGCTTGGTTAATGTTCCCTTAAGATCTTTTTTTAAAATTTTATGTTTCCTTTACCATTTTATCTCTCTCACATGTAAATGGTAGTTTATCCTCTTTCTTTTTTATCTCTTTTTTTTCTTCTTGCCCAAGCACACACACATGCCCACTCATATTTATGTATTAACTTTTTATCAAATTCCCTTTATATCCCAAATAGTAAATTTTTTATTCTCGAGATAAAATTCTTGGATCTTGTTATTTGTCTATATAAACTTTTTACCCTGGTGAATTCGAATTTCAATTAGTTACATATTGATAATTTTATTTCCACGTAACTCACCACAGTAATATTTTATTCACTTTTTTGTATTTATTTATTTTAGAATTTAGAATACAACCAATCTCTTTTTTTTTTGGTTGCTAAAGTTAAAATCATTTATCCTTAAGACTTTATTGCTCCTCAGCTTGCGCAAGAAAACTCACTTCAATAAGCCTCATAGGATTTTAACAACATTGTTTTGCTTAGGCGCACTCATAAACAAGGTCTAGATTATGAGGAAAACAAAAGGGAATAAAGCTTAAAAACTTCGAAGATTTAAGATGGAAAATATGTGAAGAAGAATGTTAAATTCCAAAGAAAAATCTATCTAAACAGTGCAAAAAAACCAACTTGAAAACACTCTTATTCAATCCCCTTTATAGATAATTTTAGGAACTAAAAGCTGATAGAATTCTCTCATTTTGATTACTCTCCTTAAAATTTGAATTAAACCTGAATATTTGTAGCTTTAAATTAGATGTTTTTAAGTTGAAAAAACTGTTTAGATCTATAAAAATCCTTCTAGAAGAAAAATAATTACTTTTACCATCTATGGACTAGATTGATAATTCTTTAAGGACCAGACTCAAGCTTAAATCTAAGCTGGGATAAAATAATTGTTTGTGATGCAAAAAATTATTTTACAATACATCTAAGTCCAGACCTCAATCAAGCCAAGCCAAGTGTAATGTTTTGAATTAAAAGAGATAGGAAAAGGCAATAAAGCCCTTGGAGGTTTAAATAGAAAGAATAATTAAAAAAAGGGTTATTGTAGTAATTGTATAAAGAGATGATAAATATAAATAGGAAGTAAAAAAAAGTGGAAGACACATCTAAAATTTGGAGAGAAAACCAATAGGAGTGAAGTGAGAAAGAAGAAGAAGAAGAGAAAAGCGAGAAATTAGAAGGGAAATACAAAGGAGTTGAAGAAAATAAGTTTAAAAGTAGATTTATGTTTTTAAATGTATAAATGTGTATAATATGTTTTCTTGAACTTTAAATTTTGGTTTTGATGAATGTTAGGGTTCTAAAGATTTTATTTTGGGTTTAATTGATGAATTAATTTGAATGTTATAGGGTTGATTGTTATGGGTAATTGATTATTTAGTTCATGATGGAAGATTGTTATGATTTTGAGTTATGAATTATATAAATGGTGAATTTTGAGTTACAAATCCGAAAAAAATAGTAGGTTTTCTGTTGAAATTCTAGGTTGGAGGTTGAAGATGACAAAATTTTAGTTTGGTTCCTCAATTTGTAAAAATTACAGTTTAGTCCCCAAACTTTGAAAAATTATAGATTGGTCCCTGGAGCATATTCCAAGATTCTGAACAGAAAAAAGATGAATTATGGGTAGAATTCCTGTATAGTTATGAAATTTTAACACTTTCAATTTGGTCCTTTAATTTGACAAAAATTACGATTTGACCCTAAAAATTTGAAAAATTCCAGAATGGTCCTTAGAGTATAATGAGATATTCTGGACAGAATTGAGGATTAAATATGGTCATAATTTCAATATAGTCATGGATTTATGATATTTTTAGTTTAGTCCTTCAATTTGATAAAAGTTACAATTTAACCCTTAAAAATATGATGAATTCCGGATTAGTCCCTAGCTGTAATATTAGCTTTTGCATATTGGTTTGATGAATAAATGAGGTTTATTTAGTGAATTATTATCAAATCTTATTATTTGTTTTATTATGAATTAGATTTCAGGAAAAACCGTTTAATGTTGGGTTTTTAGAAAAAATAACTAATTAGTTCAAAAGCATATAGGGCTATGGAATATACTCTTAGATAAGTGTATTAAATAAGTTATATGTTCTTTTTAGTTATTCTTGAATATGTTTTCTTTATATTTAGATAATCCTGATATTCTACTGACAGGACGTTAGTAGAATTTTCTTCGGTGTCTGCTTTTGACTTCTATTTACCTTTGAGTCAGGTGAGTGGACAATTTTTCATATACATGAGAAATATTATAAATATTTAATTTGTTAATATGAATTGGATCATGCTTCTTGATAATATATATGCTCATTATTATCTTTATTATGATAAAGCATGATTAATTGTTGAATCTGAATTTTTGATATGAACCAATACATATTTTGAATTGACTTTTGAATTAATAACTCCTCATTTGATTGATGTTATGATTTGAGCTTTAAGTTTGAATTTGTATAGGTATGGAATCTTAGAAGGAAACCCTGCTTTTGTGCCAATTATAGATCCAGAAATCAGGTCGTGACACCAAAGCTCATTTTGCTTAAGTCTCTTCCCTTTATAAGCTTCAATGAAAGTAATTTTAACTTCTCAACTGTTTTTTTTTTTCACTTAAAAATATTAATAATTTCCGAGAAATTAACCTTGCCATGGAAAACATACAACAGAGTTTTCATGAGCACACGATCACAAACATCACGACCAAGCAAAACAAGCACACAAGTTTTCATAAGAATAAAAATACAAGTAATCTATCTTGCCTCTAACACTGAAAGTGAGCATACGTTTGCCGAAGGTGGTTTGCTCTGGCTTGATGAAGAGCTTGCTTCAACAAGATCCCTTTCAGTGAAAAATCCTGGTTGTTTAGGCTGAGGCAATTCATCTTCATTGCCCAACATCAAAACCACATATGACATGTTTGGTCTATCTTCTGGATTTTCTTGCACACACAATAGCCCCACGTGAATTGAACGTAGCACTTCAGACAAATAGGGTGTTTCAAATTTTGATCCCGTAGCCAGTTCCAGAGGCCTGCCTTGTTTGAACAGTCTCCAAGCCTGATAAACAAAACCATGCTGTCAATAACACATTGAAGATTTAAAGTGTTCAGGTCTCATTAAACATGTGCAGGCCGGTTTCTGAAAAAAAGTACTCATGAATTTATTGAAATTAAAGATAATAAGTAACATAGCTTTGAGTCCTACATGCCCAATAAGGTTGAGATGGTGATCTGGATGACGGAATCCTCTGCTCCTACAGCCACCCACTATCTCTAGCACCAATACTCCAAAGCTGAAGACGTCTGATTTTAGCGAGTAGAGCCCATAATTTGCGTACTCTGGAGATATGTAACCACTGCATGTATTCATAGAATTTTAAGTTCCATTTGCAGAATATGAAGATAAAATACGTATGATGGAGATGAAGACACTTACTACGTTCCAGCCACTTTATTGGTATTGGCTTCAGTTTCATTTTCTCCAAAACTTCTAGCCAGGCCAAAGTCTGAGATTTTTGGATTCATTTCGTAATCCAATAAAATATTGCTGGTTTTCAGATCTCTGTGGATTATTCTTAGTCTCGAATCTTGGTGAAGATAAAGGAGTCCTCGAGCAATCCCGTTGATGATGTTGGAGCGCTTGGGCCAATCTAGTTGCAAGCTTCGAGTTTCATCTGTCCAAGTCAATCCATTACATCTCTTATCAGATTCATAAATGGAGATGATAAGTTACGATCAATGAATTTTGAGTTACAATTACATATGCATATATGGCAGAATTTGTCAGCATGAGAACTCTTCCCCTACAAAGCCACCTTCCCAGGGGCTTTGAACGATGCTCAATAGATGGCTAAACAATTGACGTCAAATCCATTTTGGAAGCTCAATATTGCTAAATTTGAAAAATTGGAATAACTTTTTTAAAAGTTTTGTGAGATTCATACCAAAAATATAGAAGTCCAAGCTTTTGTTAGGCAAAAGCTCGTAGACCAACATATTTTCATGTCTTTCAATGCAGCATCCAAGAAGCCTCACTAGATTCCGGTGCTGAAGTTTCACGATATGTTTGACTTCATTTTTGAACTCATCAAGTCCTTGTCTTGAATTCTCAGAGAGCCTCTTGACAGCTATTTCTCGTCCATCTGTTAATGTTCCCTGTAAAGAATTACTCAGCATCATAAGCAAATCATGCGTTGTCTGCTGGATTCTTGTAGAATTTCATGCAGCTTGTATCTGTTCACGAACTCTTTCCAATCAGTCATCCTTTTATGCTAAAAAAAGGTTGGTTCTGTAGTGGAACAATTTCAATACCACAGAACTCCATTGGTTCCTGGAGTTTGTACCATGAAAAGTCAGAAGCTATATTGCACGGCTGTTTATAGATATTACCTTATAAACAGGTCCGAAACCCCCTTGTCCTAGTTTATTGGAAACAGAAAAGTTATTTGTTGCACAAGCCAACTCATCCATGTTAAAGAAGGGTAATTCTAGTTCTTCCTTCAAGTTCTTGTTATTTGATCTTCTTTGCAAATTACCTGTCATTTTTCCTGTCAGCATAACTGTTATGCTTGTTGAAAAAATAGAAAGAAAGACAAAGGATCTCTATTTGCCGCTAAACTCATGATTTTTATAGCATCAAACAAAACTGGGCTTTGAACAACTTACAGTCATACCTTATATTACTGAAAATCAAATTTAATTTTTTTTATTTATAAAAACCAATCTTGATATCTGATAATCCAGGACTGGTGCGATAGGAATACTTAGATTTTGATGGTGTGAATACGTACTGTTTTTCTGCTGCTTCTTTTTCCAAACATACAAGACCAAGCATAGGCCAATGAACAGAATCCCGGTGGACAACACAGAGCTTACTATGATCCTTTTCTTCACTTTGGATTTGGTATTAACCTTTGCAGAGTCACCGTTATCTATAACATGGTACAGAAAAACTGGTGTAAAAAAGAGGAAATGCCAAATGCCTTCTCTAATCTGAGGATAAATACATGATCTAGAAAATCTTCATGGTACAGAATCTAGTTTTCTATCTGAATATATTTCGAATTTTAATAATATTAATAAGAAAAAAAATGACTTATCTAATCTGAGGATAAATGCATACCTAGTTCTGATGCAGCCATCCGTATAAAAATGTCTTGCTCAATTTGAGGGAATGTTCTCATATCAATCAAATCATTGAACCAAAGCAAGCAACCACTTCCTCCACTCCTGATGTCCAAGTTGGCATACGCAGTACAGCTGCAGTTCTTCAAGCATGTGTTCTTGCACTCCTCCAGGTTCATACTCCTGTTGAACCATGATTTTCTTGTCTCCGGCATCTTCAAACCTCTGAGCTTCCGAAACCCATCTCTGGAACAATTTAGTGCAGTCTTTCTAACGCAACCACTTGACCAATCTGTCTTCTTCCAGTCTCTTGGAACTTTTGGTACAAATCCATTCAAGCAATCGCAAACTGGAGAGTGGTCAATGCTACAGACACCATTTGCGCCACAGAGGTTATAACGCTCACAATTATCTGTATTTGCTGTCGAGTAAAGAAACCAGCTTTGGGTTTGCTCCATCCACAGAAGGAGCATGAAATCATAACTCTGAATTAAGACGACTCTCCAATGCGTTGAGTTATTAACAAGATTTTCTCTGTAAAATATCTCCTTATCATTAAAAACAAATTCAAATGTGTATATTGGATTTGGTTTTAACCGAGGCAAGCCACTGAACCCCAGGCCATTCCATGGCCCAGCTCGATACTTCACCTTTGAATCTTCCAACGCTGCATACTCCGGATATCCACCAGGAATAAGGGCGCCTGTAACATTACCTCTGGAAGGATCATCTTGTGACTTCCATGATGTCAAGTGCCACTCCATGCCAGTTATTATATTCCGTCCTACCTTCATGCCCGGTATTAGTGTGTTGCCTGGATAATCAAAACTCTGCCACAAGGAGTTCTCCATGTTATTATCACCCTCCTCTTTCACAACAAGGTTTCCTGTATCCAAAAGCTGCGCAACTGGATTCCTAGCAGGTGTTGATGTGTTGGAAGACCAAATGATGCTTCCAATACGATTGAGAAGAACAAGAAGTCCTTGGTTTGTAAGCCTTACAACACCTGATGAATCGTTAAGTGGAGTTTCTCTGTTGGCAACCCAAACTGCCGTCTGGACAGATATTTTGCCATACCATATCCCCAAGTATCGGTTTCTGGATTTCTCGGGGGTGAAAAATCCTAATTCATAGGTCCCACCAGCTGAAACTATAGTGTCTCCATCTCTAATGAACTGAGCTGTGTTTATGGTGTCAGTACGTGTGGCTGTTCTTACAATCAGACATGAAATGAAGCAGAAAACAAGCATGGTTATATAATCCATTGGTGATCTCACTTTGTTATATTACAAAATGGCTGGCCTTGCTAGATGTGAAAATATTCGTCTCAAGGAATTGCCTATTTAACATCACAATTAGTCTACAGAGAACGCAAGACTCTGGAAATTATTGGCTCTTGAGTGACCCTTGTGTTCCAAAAATGGTTGACACTGCTTTAAGACTTTAAACATCAAGCTTAAGGAATCATTTTCTTTGAAAATTGAGGTTAGTGGACTCTGAATTACGATCCTATAAGCTTAAGATCTCTTTTCCATTGCTTGAGTTCGTTGAAATACCCAATCTTGGAACACCTGATGAATCGTTAAGTGGAGTTTCTCTGTTGGCAACCCAAACTGGCGTCAGGACCGATATTGTACCATAACATATCCCCGAGTATCGGTTTCTGGATTTACCGGGGCTGCAAAATCCTAATTTATAGGTCCCACCAGCTGAAACTATGCTATCTCCATTTCTAACTGGCTGAGTTGAGTGCATGGTGTCAGTAGGTGTGGCTACCTTTACAATCAGCAACAAAGTGAAGCAAAAACGAAGCACGGAAATATAATCCATTGGCACTCTCATGATTGTTTCAAGTAGCTCGCTTTGTTATTTTACAAAAATGGTTGGCCTTGCTAGATGTGAAAAATATTCGTCTTAAGAAATTGCCTATTTAACACCACAGTCAGTCTACCGGTAAAAGCTCGCCGTCGGAATTTTTTTGGTTTGTGAAATTAGCATACATAATTGACAGGTAGTCAACACTCAGAGAGCTCAGGGGAGCTCCGGTGATGTCATGTATTGTTGATGGTCCTTGAGCACCAAGAAGCGTATGACGCTGCATCAAGATTTAAGCTCAGCTCAATCAATCAATCATTTACTTTGACGCTAACGAGTACTGGGTTGCGATCATATTTTCTTAAACTCTTTGTAGGATTTTTCTTGCTACTGACATTTTTCTATTCATGCCGTGTCCTCCGCAAATTGTTCTCGATTAAATTGAAAAGAAAAAAAATGTGTAGACTTAAGTTTTTTTTAAAAAAACAATAAAGATAATTAATTATTTTACTATGTTTAAAAATTAAAATGATAAAAGGCTTGAATATTAATTTAAATTTTTTTGCTTTTAAGATAAATTAATTATTTTATTATACTTAAAAAATTATAAAAAAATTATATCTCCAATCAATATAATAATAATCACCAGAGCATTTAGAAAGATAAAAATACTCCAATTAATATAATTTTAATTTTTTATTTTTATTTTAAATTAATATATTTTTAGTATTTTCATATTAATATATTAATATTAAAAATAATTTTTAATAATAAAATATTATTATTTTAACATATTTTAAAATAAAAAACACTCTCAAACACCTATAAATTATCTAGATAGTTGATCATTCCATCTCAAGAACAACTGTTTTTAGAGCATTCAACTCCAATTGAAGAGTAACTTCTCCAAGATAATTTTAAAAAGTTTTTGGTTTAGTATTTCTCTTTAATTATTTTGATATGGTAAAAATCCTGTCCTAGATGTACTTTAAATAAAAAGAGAAATACTAGAAAATAATTATAGAGTTATCTAGGAATTTCTTGACTAAATAAGAAAAATAAAATTATCAATTATAACATGTGATTTCTTAAACTAAGTAGGATAAAATAAAAAAAACATAAAGAAAATATTTTCTTACACTAAATAGAAACAAATAAAAATAATTAAGAAAACTAATAATTTTTCTATAAAACAATACAAACTTCATAACAAGATATTTTAAATTATTTTTAAAAAATAAAATCAATCAAATAAAATAACAATCGGATTCAAATCTACTTTTCTCAATATGTTTAGAAAGAGATAGCATTTTTATTGAACTCTTTTTGAGAAGAGATCTCGTCAAAACAAAGATTATCATTTTTAGTTTTTATAATATGATTAATTGACAACTTTCTTCTGTTGTTTATTATTTTCTGATAACTTTTTTTTTTTTTCAAAATCAAGAATTGAAAAATTAACAAAATAAAATTTTAATAAAAATTCTAAAATCTTTGTAGATGTTTTATTTTGTGATTCTCTCTCTTTTAATTTTTTATCTAGAACAATTTGAAATTTTATTTCATGAAATTGGATCATAAAAGAATTCAATTAAAAAAAATATGAAAATAAAATTTAACAAAATAACACAAAAAAATAGATGAGAGGAGATTTATCATATAAACAGTGAAGCAACTTTCATCACTTTTAGTATAGAGTTTATGGGTGTCAAAATATATATTTTATATGATCCTTATACAAATACTATTTAAATTAAGAAAAACACATATAGACTCAACCGATCAATGATGGAAATACAAATACTATAATTAAGACTTATTTTCTTTATTTTCAAACATGGATTTATTTTCATCTACTTCATTGTGGTATATTTTATGTTGGCCATAATTTATATATTATTCTATTTTTCACTTTTAAAATTTATAAGACACATTTTTGGTTGCATATTAATGGTAAAAATTAGTTTATTAATGGTAGTTAATTTCGATAATTAATTTTACAATGTACATGTGTGTATAAATTATCCTTTAACTTTTAACAAAGTAATTAGTATGTGTATTGTAGAAACCTAATAAAAATGAACAATCATATTTCAAAAGCATATTATTTTCTTATTATCGAGACTAAAACATCCATTACCAGGAATTGTAAAATAATTATAAAATTAATGTGCCTTATATTATTCAAGTATTTTCCTAGTTGCTAAAATACTCTTTAAGTTAATATAATAGTAGAATGGCAGTCTTTAACAACGGTTCCAAAAATAATAATTGTTCCAGAATTCATGATAATTTTAAAAATTGCATAAATTAATAAATTTTTTCAAAATATTATATTAAATTACGTGCTATAATATATTTTTTAACATGATTTAAGTTAAATAACATATAAATCCTTAATTAAAAAAAATTACAAACTTAAAAATTTAAATTACGTGCTATGATATGTTTTGTTAATAAAATACATAGAGTATTATAAGTAAATGTTAAAAACAATTAGTTAATGCTAATTAAATACTAAGTTATGAAGCTAGAAACATATGCATATTAAGAAATCTGATCTTGTATTACGATGAGCCCTTCATTATTTTTATTTAATTATATTAAAATAATTTTTTTATAAAAAGAGTAATAATTTAAATTTCAAAGGAAAAAACTAATTTTTTAGTATAATTAATCGTTTTCTTATTAATATTATTAATTCAAGAAAAAAAATATAATTCATTGCTTTATGTAATTCATTTAATAAAAATAAAAAGTAATCAGAACACACACCTAAAAAAAACTTGGACAATTCAAAATAAGGACAAAAAAATTTTCTTGAACGAAGACTCCTTTGTCTAATTAACATGCTATTTGTTTTTAATTTTGAAAATGTGGTAAATAAAACATAATTGTGAAAAAAAAGTGATAAAAAAACATAATCTTATTAAAAAACCAACTAAAAATTAAATCATATCTAATTGAATAACATCACAAAAAAATTTTAAATAATTTATTTTAATAAGTTCTAATTAAAATTGACGACACGCTAGGTTGGGCATCCCAAATGCATTTTTAATAAATTTATTTTAATTAATTTAAATTTAAATTAAAGAAAACAATTAAAGGTAAAAAGAGGACATGAAACTCATCTTGGATAGACCAACATGTGTGGCTAATTTAGATTAAGAGAGAAGTTGATAGGGAGAGAAAAAGAAAAATAGAAGACAAATGAAATTAGAGATTCTAATATTTTAATTGGGGCTTTATAGCAACAATATTGCTAATGGATAATTAAATATATATTAATTTTTATTTTCAGATTTTCTAGATGATATTTGTTTAAAGTTTCTCCATGTGTTGGGTATGCAACT
>NW_011501401.1:0-17176 GCF_000495115.2 Populus euphratica
TTCACCTAATATTCAAAAAAAATGTTTGGGGATGTGAGAAATCTTTTGCCAATCTTCACCCATCTCCTCCTTCCCGTAACGTTTCCTTAGAATTGGGCACCCTTCTATGATCAATTCCTGTAGAGGCGCTGCCAAAACATAGTCTGGTAGTGCTCTCAACAACGGGCAATTAGCAATCATCGACACTCGAAGTTGTGGCATAATGGATATTATTGAAGTGGTGTTGGCATCTTCTTCTCCCACTCTCCTTTCAATCCCATCCCACTCTTCTACTTCGTCGAGAAACGTAATCCCAAATCTTTTCAATTTGGGGAAAGCAGTGACCCTTGCAATTTCTCCTTCATTACTACTGGCCTTCTCATCTTTTTCTATACCAAAAAATCCAGCATCCAGCCTTCTCACCTTCAACGTGCCGAATGCCAGGCCTTCAAGGTTGGGCAATGTTCCGAACGGAGGCAAGACCTCCAAGTTTGTACAATCATCGAGTTCAAGCTCCTGTAATCTGGTTAATGTCAGCATCCAATTTGGCAATTCCAACCCTCCGTACCCAGATATGGTTAGATCTTCCAAGTCTGACGGAGGCCGTAAAGCTTCAATTAAAGAGCCCTCATTCGCTTGCAACTCTGTTTTCTCTCCGATGAAATTCAAATGCAAACGAAGGAGGCGCTTCTTATTCTTGAGTTGTGCTTCTGCAGCGTCACTCGCATCTTCTTTACCTCCTCCTTGATTCCGTATAACAAGACTCCCTCCAATGTGATTTAAGTTTTTTAATTCTCTTAGATTAGCTGCTTTACTTTCATTCTCACCACCACCACACACAATAAACTTATCTAATGTTCGAAGACATGTTATCCTCTCTATTCCCTTTGGTATGAAGGCCACTCCTGAACCATTAATCCAGAGATGCCTCAATTTGATAAGTTTTCCAATCGCCTTGGGCAATTCCCTGAGAGAACGACACCAAGCAACGTCTAGGGATTGCAGATTGCATAAATCACACATGGTTTCTGGCAGGGACCCCAACTCTCCACAAAATTCCAGATTGAGGTGTCTCAAATGTATCAATTTCCCTACCTCGTTTGGTATTTCTTTGATTGAAGACCCTGACAAATTCAATGCCTGATGCATGTCAACTGCTTGAACAAATCAGGCAGTGCAGCTCCAAGCGAAGGGTCTCTAGTGTCGATCAAGAGGCTGCGAAGACCTTTTGCTTTGTGAATGGACACCGGAAAAGAGGTCTCCTTTGACAGCATCATGCTTAAATGACGAACCCTTTCAATTGAAGTCTCCACTGTTGCTTCTGCAAGTGTATTGACATCCACTGTTAGACATTCATTTTTTGTCATATATTGGGCAAAATCATGCACTATATCATGCATCTTGAATCCGATATCTTCTCGACCATACGTCTTAAAATCTTGGAAGAAAGAGCGCGCTGCTAAGACTTGAAAGTACTGCTCTCCTACAAGCTCCATATCTCCACCTGAAGTCTCCTTGAGGTAACCTTGAGCCATCCACATCTTCACCAATTCATATTTTCCCATCTCGTAGTCTTTTGGAAACATGGCACAATACAAGAAACATCGTCTTACCACAGAAGGTAAATCATAGTAACTCAAAAGCAAAGGTATAAATATTCGTCTTTCAACCTGATCTCTATCAATCTCATCTGGCCTCCACAGTTCGCTGGATAAAACACGTTCCCACTCTTCTTTTGTTCTTTTAGACTGCATTAGACCTCCTAATACCTTGGCAGCTAGAGTCATGGACGGTATTGCTCCTTTATGATTACAGTTAAATCAGTTCGGTACATTAAATAACAAGTCTATTAATTGTCATAAAACTTTGATAAATGAAAAAAATGCAGTTCTGGCCTGTTGTTGGGTGGGTAAATCACCAGTACATGCCACAGCAATTCCGTGTCATCTTCCACAGCCTTATCGCAGTCGGCTGGTATTCCCTTTGTCTCCAACCTACTCATAGCTTGATTCACTTTACTAGATTTTGCGGCAAATGAAATCGGCCTTATCTTTTCCTTCATTTTCAGGGGAATATTTCTGAATCTCCGAGCAAGGTCCATGGCGTTGACCAAAGGCTAACAGGAGAAGAACATCAGAAATCATGATATGTCATCATTGATGATTTATCACCATTGATGAATAATGCTTCCAATTGCATGGATATATTATGTGGTTACCGCATTGTTTTCGGCAACCATAAACTCAGCAACATTAGTTCTTATTTATATGCGTGTAACGTGTGATGAATGTTGATTGAAAGTTTTATTGGAAATGTTTTCTACTGCTCTATGTGTTTTTACTTTACTTGTATTTTATTTTTTGAGTCTCTCTTCTAATAATTTGCTGCATGAGCTTGCACACCTATGTGTCCTTTGTTTATATTATGATGAGATTTAAAGGATTGTTATTCTCCAAGGGTAATAGACTGTGCTAATGAAGCCTGGCCGGAGCATGACTTGATTCAAGTCAAGTAAAGTAAGTTAGGTGGGTTAACTGGAATTAATTAATGATATTTTAATTTATTTTTAAAATAATAATAAATTAATATTATTGTATATAAAATAATAATAATTAGTTTTTGATCAGGTCGACTGAAATCTGTCTATGTGTGTGTACATGCATGCATGCAAACCATAAACATGTGCACAACACTGAGGTTAAAGTTTAGATTCCGTATATTAAATCAATTAATATAATACTATAATTAATTTGGTTTTGAAAATGCAAAATCATTTTACTAATCTCTTTAATTAAAGTCTATTCAGTAACTCCCATCTCTTTGCAAAGTAATGCATTGACTTGCAACCACTCGGACTCTTGCGATTACTCTTACTATTTTATGTGAGCTCAATTTAATATTGTAATAAAAAAATCTCAAAAATACTTTTTTTATATTAATTAAAAAATTATAATTTACCAATATCCATATTAATTATAATTTTATGGAAAAGAGCAGCTAAAGCGTATTTGTATATACTTAAATTTTGCAGAGATTAAAAGATAAGATTCTAAATATAAATACTTTTATCTAGAAATCATTTTCTTATCTAATAAAGAAATAAAACAAAAACTATCTCCTAAAAAAAATATAATTTTCAATACATAATGGAATTATTATTTTTAAGATTCAATAGTTCCTAAGAATTAAATATGCAAATATATATCACATAATTACTTAACAAACCATTATCCAGTGAATTGAGATATTAGAGTTTCACCTAGTTTTCTTAAACACATAATAATTAGCATTATAATTTCCTCTAATATATTAATATTTTTATTTTTATTCTTGATGCCTTTATTTAAAAAAAATACTAAATACTTGATTCCTTTATTTAGATATAGAAATTTAGTTTATTAGTCTCATAATAATACGTGTAACTCATGAGTTTTGCGCTTTCCAAAATAAGTTTGGTATTGAAAAGTATAACTTGTATGTTTGTTTTACCATGGCTGCATAAATAAAATAAAATTAAATTAAAAAAATTAAAAAAAAAAGATAGAGAAATTAAAATACTAATAATTAATATTATATAAATTATTTTTTTAATATCATGAATATATAAAGATGAATATATTCCTGGAAACCATCAACAGGTGAGCAATTAATTACCACTTTCAATAATCAAATAACGAAGAAGAGCCCGACAACTCGAGGTTCACTAATGATTGAACACTTACATGTTAGCTGGGGTATACAATAATTCCCAGGAGGTTACTGGTCGAGGCCTATAAGCGATCATACACTTGCACGTGGGTTGAGATGCATGATTATTTCCTAGAGGTAACGTGGGTTGGGGTGCACAGTAATTCCAAAGAGAGAATTCATTGTAGTACTACTAGAGTCCAAGCAGATATAACTTCGAAGTTCTCATAAGATAAGATCTGGTGTACTAGGCTAAAATTACAAGTCATAGTTAATCCTCTACCATGTAATGTAGTGATTCAGTACTCGCACCATTTCAAATTGTTATCACGTCTACAATCTATGTTTTGGTAATCTGTGTTTTTTTTTTTTTTTTTTGGGTTCAGGCATTGCTATCTATCTTGAATTCATGGCCTTCACTTAATAAAAAGTTTGGTCTGGAGAATCCTTGAACTTGAAAGGGGCTGTGATGGCATTTGGAACGCACAGGTACTGGGGGACTTGTCTTTTACTTGTAGAGATCATATCTATTGGATAACCTTATTATGATTTAATCCACTAAATTAATGTGTATCATCTTTAAAAAAAAAAAGAAAAAAGAAAAAAACAGAGAGAGAGAGAGATGTGAGAATAAATGGTAAGTAGGAAATAAAATCCAGGTCAACAATAGATTACAAATGATTTCAATCCAATTACAGCAAGGAGGTGTATGAAACAAATGGTGCTTAATACAACACTGAATGAAATCCTCCATTTGATTATACCAGATTGTCCTTCGATTTGATTCCAAAAATATTAAGGGAAAACCTTCAAATGCACAAAGTAAATCGGAACCCACTCTGAAGCAGCTCTTCAGCATGTTCTAAGCCCAAGCTGTCAAACACAGACCAAAAGCAAACGTGCCATAACCAAAACAACCCCATGAATGCTAGATGTTAAAATAAGCATTCCATTTTCCGAATGACAAAAATCCCAGTGACCTAACTATGACTTACATAATTAATTAAAATGGATTTGTTAAAATATAGTAAAATATTATACCGTTAAGGATTAACACTGGTAGAATAATTTACATGCTCCTGCCGGTTCTAATTAAAGAGTTCTGTCTTTCTCATCTATAATAATATATCATGACAATAAATATTTGGGATGTGAGAAATCTTTTGCCAATCTTCGCCCATCCCCTCCTTCCCGTAACGTTTCCTTAGAATCGGGCAACCACTTATGTCTAATTCCTGTAAAGGCGCTGCCAAATCATAGTCTGGTAGTGCTCTCAACAACGGGCATTTATGAATTCTCAACTCTTGAAGTTGCGACATAAACATAAAAGTTGTCCTTTTTATGTTGGATTATGCAAATATGGAGGTATCTATATTGATTCTGATATCACAGTTTGATTTTATTGTCTTCCGTTAGTAAATCTATTGGTCTGAAGAATCCTATGTATGGAAGTTCTTTTTTTTTAGATTAACATGGATGTCCGGGCCACCTTTCACGTATCTCGACTAATTTCACGGGTCCTGAAGTTAATGACCATGTAAGTCTTTAGTGGTCATCATATGAGTAATCAAGGACTCGAACCTGAGACTACAGAAGAATCAAATCTCTTGATCCCAAGTCCTTACCACTTGACCACCATTTAAATGGTTGTTTGGAATTTCTTTAAATGGGATTGTGATGGCATTTAGAAAGCAGAGGCACCAGGGGCTTGCCTTTCACTAGCAGAAATCATATTTATTGTTGAAGATTTTTTGTGTTGGGTTTTGATAACTTTATTTGGATTTAATCCACAAAATCGATGGGTATCATCTCTTTTAGATGAATGGTTTAGCTTCCAAGTCTACCATTCTCTCATTTATTTGGACTTAATCTACTGTAACCGAGGTTTTATTTGCGCGGATAATGATAATATTTGGTGCTAAATTTCTTCTTGTGAATTGCAGAAAACAGTTGCTTGATCTTTACTAGGATGGTGATTGCAAATAATAATTATGCAACCCGGTGCGAGTTGCATGTTAGTATGTCTAGATACAGATGATGGCCTTCTGCGGTATTAGGTTGAGATTTTGGAATTTTTTTTTTTTAATAATAGCTAGCGTTCATGTCCCCTGTATAAACAAGGTTTTGATGTAGAAGATCTAAATGCAAGCAACATGGTTGATATTCTCATGTTTAGTACATTGAATTGTCTACCCTTCAAACGTTAGGATATGAAAGAAGAGATCGACGACTCCGTCGAGACTCGATTGTTGGCACTAAGAGAAAATAGCCAACATGGTTTTTTTTTCTTCAATAAATTAGATTTTTATCTTTAAAAATAAAAAATTTAAAATTTTGTCCCTCCCTCTAAAATCTTTTATCTAATTTGACATTCCCAAACTACAATTCCTAACTGCACTGCTTACTATACACACGAAGTCATTGTTTTATGATGAAAAAATAATAATTTTGTTTATCCTTTTCTTGTACTTTTAAATTTTGGTTTCTTTTATCTTAGATTTTATGAATGATGAATTCCATAACAAGGATGATACATACCCATTAATCATACATGTCATTAATAACTTTAAAACATAGACATCTAATGGTGAAAAATATAGATACAATCATCAATTAAAAAATAAAAACAGCAATTAAATATATAAAAAAAGTAATGGAAGTACAAGAAATAAAATAGAAAAATCAAAATTAGAGACACTTCCCTTGAAAAATATGAAGAAGCAGAGGCACTGACAACACTACAGACACTCACACACACAAGATTAAGCGCATTGAATAAACGACATGGATCCTTGGAGTGGCTGTTTGTCCAGGCCTTGGTGAGGTGGTGCAGGTAAATGAATTCACACCAAACACTCACTCGCTAATCCTTTGAACTTTTTATTGATTATTTTACCCTTAATAGTTCAGTTTAAAGAGAATTGGAAACTCTTGTTTTGCCTTTTTCGGTTTTCTTTGTTAAAACTTCCTAATGAAATAATAATAATAACAACAACAATAACAATAAAAATAATTACTGTATTAATTTTTCTTGGAAAATGTTTTGACGGGCACCTTTACATATTTTCCATAGAAAGTGTCTAAGATGTTCTATGATAAGATTTCAATCCAATTACATATTTTACATATTCTTAGAAAATCCTCTCCATGTTAAAAGAATTCTTTTTGCTTTTATATCATAAATTAAACAAAAAAACCCATTCATGTTAAAACAAACTTTTCTATTTTAATTTTTAAGAATACAATGTTTAATACGAGAGATTATTAAATAATCATATAATATTTTAAATATTATTGTTATGAATTTCACTTTTGACATCAACAAAAAAGTATTGCATTAAAAATATCTAATGATAATAAAAATCTCTTATTAAAGGTAATTGGAGTTTCTCTAACTCAATATATGCTGATCAATACATGGATGTAATTATACTGTTATTTGTGGATATAATTAAATAATTAGTAAAAAAATAGATTTTCATGATAAAAAAAAAAGAGGAAACTTTGAAAAAAGAGAGACAAAAAGAGACATGATATTTAATGTCTTTGATTATTTATTTAAATTGATATTTATTAACATTGTGATACTTGATAAGAGGAACTCCTTTTGTCCTGAGGAGCCTAAATTTTTTGTTCATCTAATGATTGTTCTTTGAAAAATGGGGGATCTAATTGGAAATGTATATTGTTTGTAACCCAAACGAGAATGACATGATAATTAGAGGAAAAACAAGATGTCATTTTCCCAAAATAAAAAAATAAAAGAGAGGATATGGTGGTGGGTCAACGTGTCAACAAACCCATTAGGCCGACAGTTGATGAGTGCTGACTTTTCGTGGTGGTCCCACTTGCTAGTGACTGGTGCGCAGTGAGGGCCCTCGGATGGGCTGGTGGGCTGCCGGTGGGGGGTGTTTTCCTTTGACGGTAAATTATGGTAGTTTCCTCGCCACTCTTGGAAATGAAATTTTCAATTTGTTGAAATTTCCATGCAATTCTTGGAAAAAATTCGTCCAGAGATGATGGGTCCATGATGAAAACAGAGCAGTTTGTAAACGCGTCAAAAGTTTCACGGGATTTTGAATTTTTTTTATATATTTTTAAATAATTCTAAGATACTAATATAAAAAACAAATAGGAGCAGCCAAATCATTAAGCCAAAATTACGAGGAGCATATTCGAAAAGCAAGAGGAACTTCATCCAAGTAGGAAAGGTGTCGCAAATGGATGAAATGCTGATAGCCTGATAATATCTCATACAACTTTATCTTGTTTCCTAGGAAATCTTAGAAAGATTATGGCAGATCTCCAGAATAAAATTGAACACTGTTCCCAAATATAATCCAATGTTGCAATATAGATCCCTTCAAGTTCGTAGTTGATCCGAACGTTTTTAAACCATTACATGCTCAAACTGCTCCCAAATTCTCTGGAGCTTAATTATTCTACAATTCTCACTTGATGAAGTACATTGATATTATTTGGTTCAAGCATCTTACCCTCATGAAGGCCAGCTATCCCATACGCATCTTACCCTCGTGAAGGCCAGCTCTCCCATAGGAATTTCAAGAAGATCAGATTTGCAGAATAATTCAGAACCAAATACCACTGAGCTTACCTTCCCATGAAGGTTGATCAACAGTGTATATGTGTCAGTAGAGGGCTGGCAGCCATCACTTTTCATTCGCTGAAAGATCTCAATTGCTCTTTGAGGGGTTCCAGCCTTCATTAACCCATCAATACAAGCATTGTATACAATTGCACCTGGCCAAAATTAGAGTATACGCTCACTTTTCACTCCTTGAATGTGCATGCAAGTGTATCAACAGAACAGCTTGAAAAATGAAAATCTGAGACTTGTAAATAAGAGAATGAAACACAAAAGCAGAACTAATGCCCTGTATTTCACCACCACAAAAAGAAGAGAAATAACCCACGCATTCTCATAAAGGAAAGCTACAGAAGAAAGTTTGTCATCCAGGAGCCTCTAGCCTAATCCAGTTCCAATCTAGCTAAATTAGCAAGGGGTCCCTACTGGTTTAATCAACCATTCTCTAAGCATGGTGATGTAGATAAGGAGTAGTAATCACTACTAGTATAGTAGCAACAAGAAATATGCAGGCCATGAACCAATCTTCTCTTTTTCTACGTTTAGTATACTTCACCCCCGAAAAGAAAAAATAAATACAGCTCTGTGCAATAATTGAGCGAGGTTTCAAAATTTAAAACGAATATAACCCCACAAAAAATCAATTTTTGAGGAAAAGAATCTTAAAAGTTGAGGAAATTTTTGATTTATAAGAAATGGTTGTAGTCCAATAACTTCTTGAAAATATAATTCCCCTGAAAGCTAAGAAGAAATGAATTGGTAAACACATACTTGGAGGAAGGCTATACTTTCGCATATCAACAAAGGCAGCTTCAGCTTTTTCTAACAATCCACATGCACAGTAAGCCTTTATAAGAAGGGCATAAGTGTCTTCAGTAGGGATACACCTGGCTTGAAGAAGATCAACATATGTTTCTTCTGCCTTCTTGTACAAAGATTTATGCCCATAAGCATCTATTAGTAAATTGGAGCACATGACATCAGTCTGGAAGGAGCTATTGTACAATATCCATTGACATATCTGGAAATTTTAGAGTTACACAAAATTTTAGAGTTACACCCAACAAGATTATTAAGAATTAACTATTAAGAACTCACAATTTAAAAATGTCGATATAATAAATAGAGACAGTAAAGAGATTTGTTTCATTTAGTTGTAGGAATATGCTGGTATATGAGAATTCCAAACACCAACTGCAGCACAAACCACTTAATGATTGAAGAGAAAAATGTTATGCAAATATCCTGCCACAAAACTATGTCCGTGCAATGTGGTTTAATCCATCGCCTACCACCTTACATGATGAAAGAAATAAAGCACGATTTACTCACCAATGCAATTGGATCCCATTGTTTATTCAAACGAAGTTGGAAGGCTACATTAACAAGATCATCCCAAGTCTCGTGAGTGACAGGAAGTGTATCAAGAACAGCCCAGACATTATTCGGATCCACTTCTTTCCACACAAAGTTCAGAATCTGATGAGCAACAGGACTTAGCACTGGGAAAAATCCATCAACAAATCCAGATCCATATTTCCATCCTTGTCCCCTCAAAGAGCCACCTAGGTATAAAAGATGTCTTAATAATTGAAGCCATATTTGCTTGAGCAGTTATATGTATGAGCACAGAGTGAATTACTCCGTATTACATCGTTTCCTGGACATCTTTTTCTGATCAAAGATTCGCCATTTGCCATGTTTGTCTATATAGACCCTGTCGCTTTTCCACATTTTAACATCTCCACTTCTGGAATTCTTTTCTCTGCGTCTGAAATGACCATTCCGGATTCTTGATTCTATAAAAATATGATTCAGTGTGCATCTAACAAGCAACCTGCAAACACTAATCAAGTAAACACACAATTGCCAGCAACAAACATACACACCTCTTAATTTAAAGCCATTACACAGAGGAAGCAACCAAATAAAATCCATATAAAGGATGCTTTAGACTTCAAAATAATTGGACAAAGAGAGACACTAAAACTACTTTTAATCACAATAGCAAACACATGAAATGCAAACCAGAAAACCTAGTTAAAAAAGAAGAAGAAAAGTTGTCAACTTTCCCTTTCTAAACCAAATATCTTCTCCCTTTCTTCAGTAATAATTCTTAACTGCTGTGAGTATAGGTTGTATTTTCATTACAGAATGAAATATTAGTCTAAACTATCTGATTAAACTACAAAAATCAAAATTTGCAAGATTAAACTACAAAAAACGCAAAAAAACAAAACGGTTTCCGGCCAACAACATAGTATCTAAGCACCCATCAACAACAGTACATTCTAAAATGACAAGAAAATGAGAAAGAAAAAAAAAGAGAGAGAGAGCTTAAATTGCAACAGTACATTCCGAGAGAAGTTTGGCCTGATCCAACGGCAGTCAATGCGTGTTCAATCTGTACTAGCTTTCCTGTAGGACTGAAAGTAGTGAGAGAAAAGGAGTACTGGCTATCACCCATGGTTTATTGCTTGAAGACGCAGAGAGGAAAAGCCGACAATGCGAGCGTGTGGGAGAGAAAGACTGGGATGTTTACCTGGGGTTTTAACTTTGCTTTTCTTGTTGGAGAAGAAGGTGTTTTCCTACGAGGGCTTTTACAATGGAGTATATTGGGCTTTTATGACGGCAGGTTGGTCCTCTTTACATCGAGCTCAATGAAGGCTTGGAACCAGTTTTGTTTTCAAGTATTATTAACAAATTTTTATTTATTTATTAATATACATAATTTTTAATTTATTTAATTACATGTATATATAAATTTTTTAATTTATTATATTTTTGGAACTAGAAAAATATATTTAAAGAACTGCATATATAAATTTTTATAAAAATAAAAATACTTGACTCACAATAAATCATCCATATTTTTATAAAAAGTAAAGATGGGTAAACTCTTAATTAGGCCTTGCTGCTGAATTTTTTTGTTGATTTGTAATTTAATTATTGTTGAAGATTTTTTGTGTTAGGTTTATTAATAACATAAAACATATGGTTATTAATACTATTGGTCTGAAGAATCCTCTGTCTGGAAGTTCTTTGAATGGGGCTGTGATGGCATTTAGAAAGCACAGGTACTAGGGGGCTTGCCTTTCACTAGCAGAAATCATACTTATTGTTGAAGTTGTTGTGTTAGGTTTAGATAACTTTATTTGGATTTAATACACAAAATCGATGGGTATCATCTCTTATAGATGAATGGTTTAGCTTCCAAGTCTACCATTCTCTCATTTATTTGGATTTAATCCACTGAAACTGAGGTTTAAGAATTTCCTGGATTTAATCCACTGAAACAGTTGCTTAATCAAAATCATTGGCTTGTTTGAAGGTAGATAAAGGCATAAAAAAAAAAAAAAGCGAGAGAGAGAGAGAGGATGTGAGAAATAATTATAGATATGAGTTACAGTATTTGAAATTTCAAAGGCAATTTTTTTAGAGTGGCATTTGGAGAATTTAAGTAAGGAATAAGCTTCACGTGAGCGAGAGATAATTTCATCTTAGATTAATTTTTTAACATGTAAAATTCAATAATTAAATAAAAAAGTTACCTCAACCTTCCAGCCAGTATTAACTATTCTTTAAATATAAACATATGAATTACATATTATTTTATATACGTTGAGAGAGAGAGAGGATGTGAGAGGGGTATATATATCGCAGCTGCATTTGATAGAATAAATGGTAAATAGGAAATACAATCAAAGTCAACAATATGAAACATGAATATTATCTAATAGAAATGATTGGGATGTGAGAAATCTTGCCAATCTTCACCCATCTCCTCCTCCTTCCCGTAGCGTTTCCTTAGATTAAAGCAACCAATTATTCTGTTCCTGCTGGTTCTCAAGACTAAAGAGTTCTGTCTTTCTCACCTATTTATCAAAAAAAATAAATGTTTGGGATGTGAGAAATCTTTTGCCAATCTTCACCCATCTCCTCCTTCCCGTAACGTTTCCTTAGAATTGGGCAATCACTTATCTCCAATTCCTGTAGAGGCGCTGCCAAAACATAGTCTGGTAGTGCTCTCAACAACGGGCAATTACTATTTCTCAACAGTCGAAGTTGTGGCATAATGGATATTTTTGAAGTTGTGTTGGCATCTTCTTCTCCCACTCTCCTTTCAATTCCTTCCCACTCTTCTACTTCTTTGAGATTACAAATGCGAAGTTCTTTTAATTTGGGGAAAGCAGTGACCCTTGCAATTTCTCCTTCATTAATACTGCCATTCTCATCCTTTTCTATACCTAAAAATCCAGCATCCAGCCTTCTCACCTTCAACGAGTTCAATACCACGCTTTCAAGGTTGGGCAATCTTCCCAACGGAGGCAAGACCTCCACGTTTTTGCAATGAACGAGTGAAAGCCCCCGTAATCTGGTTAATGTCATCATCCAATTTGGCAAATCCAACCCTCCGTACCCATCTATGGTTAGATCTTCCAAGTCTGACGGAGGCCTTAAAGCTTCAATTAAAATGCCGCTCTCCTGGTTGTAGTCAAAAACCAATCGCAAACGAAGCAGGCGCTTCTTATTCTTGAGTTGTGCTTCTGCAGCGTCACTCGCATCTTCTTTACCTCCTCCTAGATTCCGTATAACAAGACTCCCTCCAATGTGATTTAAGTTTTTTAATTCTCTTAGATTAGCTGCTTTACTATCATTCTCACCACCACCACACACAGTAAATACATCTAATGTTTGAAGACATGTTATCCTCTCTATTCCCTTTGGTATGAAGGCCACATCTGAATCATCAATTCGGAGATGCCTCAATTTGATAAGTTTTCCAATAGCCTTGGGCAATTCCTTGAGAGAATAACACCAAGTAACGTCTAGGGATTGCAGATTGCATAAATCACACATAGTTTCTGGCAGGGACCCCAACACTCCACAATATGCCAAATTGAGGTGTCTCAAATGTATCAATTTCCCTACCTCGTTTGGTATTTCTTTGATTGAAGACCCTGTCAAATTCAATGACCTGATGCATGTCAACTGCTTGAATACATCAGGTAGTGCAGCTCCAAGCGAAGGGTCTCTAGTATGGATCAAGAGGCTGCGAAGACCTTTTGCTTTGTGAATGGACACCGGAAAAGAGGTCTCCTTTGACAGCATCATGCTTAAATGACGAACCCTTTCAATTGAAGTCTCCACTGTTGCGCCTCCAAGTGTATTGACATCCACTGTTAGACATTCATTTTTTGTCATATATTGGGCAAAATCATGCACTATATCATGCATCTTGAATCCGATATCTTCTCGACCATACGTCTTAAAATCTTGGAAGAAAGAGCGCGCTGCTAAGACTTGAAAGTACTGCTCCCCTACAAGCTCCATATCTCCACCTGAATTCTCCTTGAGGTAACCTTGAGCCATCCACATCTTCACCAACTCATCTTTTCCCATCTCGTAGTCTTTTGGAAACATGGCACAATACAAGAAACATCGTCTTACCACAGAAGGTAAATCGTAGTAACTCAAAAGCAAAGGTATAAATATTCGTCTTTCAACCTGATCTCTATCAACCTCATCTAGCCTCCACAGTTCGCTAGATAAAACACGTTCCCACTCTCCTCTTGTTCTTTTAGACTGCATTAGACCTCCTAATACCTTGGCAGCTAGAGGCAAGCCCTTGCACTTGTTTGCAATTTTCTCGCCGATATCTGTCAATCTTTCCCGCTCATCTTTGCTTCTTTCCTGGAATGCAACATGATTGAATATTGACCCGCACATCTCGTCGGACAATTCCTTAATGTTGATCCGGTGGCCAGTACTTCCCATCATCGTTGCCACAGCGTCCTTACGAGTGGTCACTAGAATTCTGCTTCCTCGTGCACAGCCTGTGAGAGATGGTTTCAGTTTTTCCCATTGTCCATGATTTTCTGTCCATACATCATCAAGGACAAGAAGGAAACTCTTACCCTTAATGGATTCAGAAACCCTTTGCAAAAGGGATTGCAATTCAACCAAATTCGGTGCACTCCCTTCAAGCTGCTCAAGGATAGCTTTTGCTATTTTAACCTCATCAAATGGATCTGAAACACACACCCATATCGTTTTCTCAAAATGAGCCTTAACCTCAGAATCATTAAAAGCTACTTGGGCGAGAGTTGTTTTTCCAATTCCGCCCAGCCCTACTAGAGAGATGACATCCACGTCCCGTGCTTTTTGACTACTTTCAGCCAACAACTTGCTTACAACATTTTTCTTTTCATCATCTCGACCAATCACGCTTGATTCATCAACAAAGGAGGTAGTTGTTAGTCGCTGGAGTTCATCGGTGACTCTGATATCAGTGTCTCTGTACAGAGCAAAGCCATACATATCTCTCGCTTTGGCAATGTCATCCACTTTTTCACATACTTCTTTGATCTTAAGGGCAATGTCGCGACGTCGAACCACTTGATTGAGACAAAAGCAAGGAGATTTCAGGAAGGAACATCGCATCTTCTGTAGGCTGCGAGTATTTTCTTCAGCTTCCTCCATTTTCCATCTAAGAATTGCAGTGCTCCATTCATCTAGCACGTCATCCATATCATAACATACATTTTTGAGCTTGTCTACCCAATCTCTTACAGCCTTATCCTTCACTTGTTTTCTATCTGCATCTTCAAGGACAGATTGGATAGAAAGGAGATTGCTTTTCAGCTTGTCGACTTGTTTCTTCACATCCCCTACTAGGCTCACCTCTTCTCGTACCTATTAGTGTGGAAAAGATAAAGAAGTTCAGGCAGAGCAAACATTTCCATGATTTCACTACAAGTTTTTAATTTTATTTTTAATTTTTGGTAATTAATAGATTAAATAATTTTTATTTATCTTTTTTTCGCAGTAGTTGACACTACAGTGAAATGGATTCGCTATATTAATAATTTATATATAAAATATTTATTAAAAACCATTACATTAAAAATAATAATATTTCTTTTTAACATCATCATGATGATATCTATGTCTGCACTCTGCTACTATACAAGAAGGAAGAAAATGAATCTTAAATTGTTCGAAGTCAAACCTATATATAACATAAGCTTGGAAATATAGAGAATAAAAGGAACATATTATTTTGACATCTGATTGATTATTTTACCCTTAGTAGTTCAGTTTAATGAGAGGATCGACAACTCCATTTTCCTTCTAAGAATATTTGCTTAGATTATTTCCAGAAATATGAAAAACAATAAAACAACAAAAAGAAATTTCTTTAATAAAATCCAAATCTAGATCTGAGGATTTGATATTTTATTTTGTTTTTCTAATAAAGGAAGAAAAAGAGACTTCATTTTTATATTTCTTATTCATGTATGGGTTAATTAGATCATTGCAAATTGTATGCAAGTAATTACCTGTTGAGCAACGACGGCGCTTAACTGATCCAAAATTGGCGATACAAGTGCCTCTGCCATTTGTCTGTTTAATTTAATTTAATTTAATTTAATTATTTTTAAAAAAGAGACAATGATGATAGGATGAACTGAAAAAGAGAGAGAAGAGAGTGTGAGTGGAAGGAGGCTGCTGGTTCAGTTAGTTTATGTACTTAGGGTTTGGTGATGAGGGTTGACTTTTGTTTCAGTCCCTGTACTGTTTTTAACACTTCAATTCAGTCCCTGTATTATTGTAGCTTTTCAGTCTAGTCCTGGTTGTATGTTTCTAGTTCTACTGAGAATGACATGCCATCTTGAGTTCCAAAGGTGAAACACTCGTGCTTTTCAATTCTTCCGAGTTCTAGGCTAAGGATTATTATTTGTGGAAAGTAATTTCTTCCACCGAGTTCTAGGCTTAGGTTAAGAATGCTGTCGTGTCTACTGAAATGTATCTGATAGGGACAACTGATTATAGCATTCTACTGAAATTCCTGCTTCTCATCAGCTTCTCTATTTCTTCTCTTCATTTTATGTTATTCCACTAATCTTACAAACTGGATCATGGTAATATATATCTGTCCATCCAAACTAATTGCAAAGAAACAGAGTCCAACTTGATTAATACGAAAGCTAGGTTATAAAATATCGTCAGACAAAGCACTGAAGGTCTACTACATCAGATGACCCTTCATAGTTCTTGGCCTGGTTGAATAGGTTGTCTTGGCTCCCAGAAAAGCACAGAAGACAAACAAAACAGAGACAGCTAGAGTACATTGTGTAGCTTAAGCTTATTATGCATGAAGTCTTTAGTCGTTAGTTTTGTGGGTTGGACTGTTGAGGAAAGTTCTTGTATAAAAGATCAGAAGGTCTATTAGGGGAAGAAGAGGGGTATGTGACTTGGTGAGATTCTTCATTTATTATTATTTCCTTGTGGTGGATACCGTGGTTTAGCCAGATGAAGTGAATTGTTGCATGACAACAGCAGTTTCCCTCACAAGTTGTTCGACAGGAATTGGTTCCTACTATCATAAAAATTCACAAGTTACAACCTTCACGATTTAACAAGTCTTGTATACAGACAACCTCAATAAGTACTTTCCAGATGTATTATCTTAACCAGGCCATCAAGCATTAGAGGAGTTATGTACATGAGTTTGTATAGAGACATCAAAAGGATGCCCACACACCATTCATAAGATAAGCCATGAAAATTTAGCAACCTTATCACTTATCAGTGACATTAAAAGAAGAGCTGAAAAACAAACGTTAAGCAAAACAATAAAGAAATCTTGAAGATGGGTACAGTCTATGATATTGTTCTGCTTGCTTCCTACTTTTCCGAACCAAAACTCAAAAGTCAGGACCCATTCCACTGCAACAAAATACATTTGATTTAGCACTGTTAAGAAAAAAGTTGAGCAGAGCAACCCCATTTGACACAGGCTAATATGGTGCACAAGTTAGTAAGAAGTGGCTCATTGAGCAACCAAATAGCCAAGATGTCTTATTTCAAACCATAGTACAGAGGAATGCCTTATTTTTA
>NW_011501401.1:17218-25169 GCF_000495115.2 Populus euphratica
GGAATGCCGTATTTTTATTTTTCTAAGGAACTGCATTTTTGTCCCCCTCTTCATCTTCTTTGTTCCTGTTGAAACAGCAACAGGGTACATCTACTCCATGTCAAAGTCAAGTCTATAACCAGACCAGTAAAGAACATTGACTTACAAGGAGTTCCAATGAAGTTCCGATTATGAGCAGGCATGCTTCTATCCCAATTTACCACTCTGGGTCAGATTTCATACTTATCAGAGCACTGTGATGACAACAGCAGAAACTGTCTAATTTCCCACCAAACATACAGAGAGCTTTGAATCTATACACCTGCCAGTTATAATCATTCAAGACAGATATGTTAGCTATAGTTAAGGCCAGAGAGAAACACATGCTAAAAAAAAATGCACCTTCTAATTACCGAGAAGCAAGCAGAAAAAAACCTGTAGACAACTCCACTATTGGGTGTCAGATTCTGTATTTTCTGAACCTGAAACAACAAGCAATTGAATTCCATTAACAACCATCTCAAGTTCTATACTATCTTGCAAGTTATATACCATCAATGAAACAGTTTTTATTTAAAGGGATTAAAATGACATCTTTTTACCAAAAAACAATTTTCCAAAAACAATTCAATAATATTTAACCAAGTTTAAACCGAACCATATAATTTGATAGTAATAAATCATATCAAATTTATTTAAATTATTAAATTGGATCCTTAATTTTCAATTCGCCAAATTATTAAATTGGATCTTCAATCTTTTTTTATAGGAGGTTTGGTATCACTGCATAACTTAATTATGACACTACATACAGTGATCATTTGTGATAATTCTGTTGCAGATTGAAAATATTTAGCAACACTAAAAGTGTCGTTAAATATATTTTGAAGAACAATTACATGTTTTCTGTTTTTTGTAGTGCAACGATAGTAAATGTGATGTTAATTTTAGCAACACACCGTGACCAATGCAACGAAGAAAATCAAAACCTAACCATCTAGGTGGTGGCCAAGTGGTAAGGACTTGAGATCAAGAGATTTGCTCCCTCTGTGGTCTCAGGTTCGAGTCCTTGGTTGCTCATATGATGGCCACTGGAGGCTTACATGGTCGTTAACTTCAGGGCCCGTGGGATTAGTCGTGGTGCGCGCAAGCTGGCCCGGACACCCACGTTAATCTAAAAAAAAAAAAATCAAAACCTAATAATCAAAGAAAATTAGAAATTAATAATACTGTGATAGTGAAGTAATTATGTCTCGAACTTATAATAGAGCTTATAATAATATTTATAATAATAAGTTAAGACATATAAACATTCGATATAAATATATTCGAGACTTGATTACAAATGGTGTAATCACCATTGTCTATGTGAAGTTTGTAAATAATTTAGTAGATTCACTCACAAAAGAACTATCTAAAGACATGATACGAAAAACAACTAATAGAATAGGGTTGAAACCCATTATTAAATATACTAGTAATAGGAACCCAACTTCGGATTAGTAAGAAGCTTATCTCTTAGTTTAATGGGTAATAACAAGTTACTGTTTTGTATCTATTTGACACTGATAATTAATTTAACTCCGTATTTTGATAGTATTCAGTGTGTTCTATTACGAAAAGTAGGATGAGTATGAACTCTTAATGGAATTTAAAGTTCGTGTCTAATGTAATAGAGACATGTATAATTCCACCTATATAAATATAAAAGTGGTGCCGCTTTTGACACGAGTTAAGGTTTTCTCTTTTAAATATTCAAGAAAAAAAATTATGATTTTAGCACATAGCTATAATAGTGCTAAATAGTTGTAAACCTCTTCAAGAGTTTGGATAATATTATGTGTGTAGTATCTTTTATTCTACAATAAAAGTTTTGATTTTATCTGCGGACATCAATAACTTTAGTAGGATTCAAGTTCTAACATTAATTGAATGTTTAAAGTAAAATATCTTTTTGTAAGCATAATTCTATCAAGTGAAAAGACCTTCATTACAAACTAGTGGGAGATTGTTAATGTAGTTTGTAAATGAATAAAGAAAAGATGTTTATCCCACATTGGAAAGAAACAGTCCCTCTTGATGTTTCTAAGTGTGAGTTTCTATTGTGTAATAACTTAAGCCATGGTGGACAAACTCTCCTATTTGGCTTCCAAATGTTATTATATGGATATTTATAATATCAAAATATAATATTTGGAACTTAATATGAACAGTTATATTGTTTCACAAATAGTCATGCTATTTAATGAACAATCATATTATTTTATCAACAATCATATTGTTTGATGAATAATCATATTATTTCATCAATAGTCATATTGTTTGATAAATAGTCATATTGTTTCATCGTTATGTTTCAAGTCTATAAAAGCATGTTACAATACAAAAAAAAAAAAAGAACAACAAAAAGATATATATATTTTTTTATCTTATCTTCTTCTTTTTTTAGAAGTTTAGAGGGCTTAATTGTATTCTGTAAGTATTGTCTCTGTGTAGGACAAATAAACACCTTAAAAATAGTGTTTTCACGCCTCTATGCCAACTCCATATTTGTTTCTTGCAATCAACAACCATAAACTAAAATCACTCTTAAAAAGTTACAAAAATTCTTAAAAAAAAATCAGGTCAGGGGTATGTAATGAGAGTTGTTGGATTAATACAATTTTCATAAAAAGGCTCTAATAAGAGATAGAAAATATTGCATATGGCACTCTCTACCAGCAACAAAATTAATGCATATTGTTTTTTACATACGTGTCATAACATTTCCTAGACATCATGGTGGAATCAGTAAAAAACTTGGCTCAGCGAGATGTGGAACGAGCTAGCTTCACATATGCTTATGCAATTGCGAAATACCAAATGGAAACTTCTCAAGTTCGCATCCTATGGACATGATACATATAGTTTTAGCATGAGAAGCACCCTACATCCGCACAAAACCCAATATAACAAATTAAGAAATCTGTAAACCTTAACATTGAACATTAAAACATCCAGTCTAACAAATACAAAACCTGAAAAAAGAGCAGTACCTGGGATAAACCGTGGATGCTAAAGTGAAGCACCATATATAAAAAGACTAAAATTCAACATATTATAATAGAAATTTACAATTAAACCCCTTGTAAATTTATAAAACAGTGAAACCTTCATATCATCCTTGTCAATAAATGAAAACTCATGATCTGAACTTGGGCACCAAACTTCTAGCCATTGAGTATATTATGTTGAATTTTTTAAAAATATAAATCTTTAATATTATTACATATTTATGAAGCTAAAACGTGTGATTTTTATTGTTCATTGAATTATTGTTACCCAATTATATTTTACTGTGAATTAAAGCAATAATTTTTTTAAAAAAATTTAATTTAATTCCTAAACTTTTCTTTTAAAACAATTAAGCTAAAATTAGAGTCTAAATTCAGGTTTTTTTTGGAGATAAAGGTTGAATTGAAAAAAAAATTAAAGTAACAAAAGCAAGTAAAGTTAGTGGTAGGGATGCAATTTATTTAAAAATTTCATTTAAACATAACGATAAGTCTCCCTTACACAGTTCTATTGGTTTACACAGTTAACACATGCTTTTAACTTTCTGCAACATTTTAGTATTGCAAAATCAAAATCTAGGTTTTTCTATAGCTTAATTGGACTTTTTCCAGTTTTTGTATAATATTTCAGCTAAAAATACTAATAATTGAACTTATTAAAGTGCCGTGATAGCTAGTAACTAAGTAGGGTGTACCTTTATTACCCCTGAATTCTACATGTTGCTCTTCGGTGAAGCTCCTTGCCTGGCCATGGGGGCGATGGCCCATGGTACTTGGTGCTAGGATGTGTTTGGGTTTATTCATGGCCCACGGTACTGGGTGATCGAAGCCGGCTGAAACTGGGGCTGTGGATATCAGTAGCGTGTGCAGCTTTGAGTAGGAATAAAGCGGTTCTGATTCTCCATTCAAGTTGTTTCCAATTACCATACTACCCTCCTTTTCTCTGAATCAGATACCATAACAGGGGTGTAATAGTCATCCGGTGTCTATTTAGAAGACTAACTCTTGCTATTTTAACCTCATGAAAGAATGGACTTCCGTAGTGGTGTCTGAACTATCCTTCGAATAGAAATCTTTGGGATGTGAGAAATCTCTTGCCAATTTCACCCATCTCCTTCCCGTAACGTTTCCTTAGATTGGGGCAACTCCTTATGTGTAATTCCTGTAGAGGCGCTGCCAAAACATAGTCTGGTACTGCTCTCAACAACGGGCAATCGATAATATGCAAATCTCGAAGTTGTGGCATAATGGATATTATTGAAGTTGTGTTGGCATCTTCTTCTCCCCCTGATCTCCTTTCAATTCCATCACACTCTTCTACTTCTTTGAGATTCATAATCTCAAGTTTTTTTAATTTTGGGGGAAGCAGTGACCCTTTCAATTTCTCCTTCTTTAACACTTTTAATACCTATAAATCCAACATCCAACCTTCTCACCTTCAGCCCACGTAATTCTAGGTTTTCAAGGTTTGGCAATCTACCCAACGGAAGCAAAACCTCAAGGTTAACACAATAATCGAGTGTAAGCTCCTGTAATCTAGTTAATGTCATCATCCAATTTGGCAAATCCAATCCTCCGTACCTAGATATGATTACATATTCCTTGTCTGACAGAGGCTGTAAATCTTCAATGAAAATGTCGTTCTCCCGGTCGAAGTCGAAATACAATTGCAAACAACGCAGGCGCTTCTTATTCTTGAGTTGTGCTTCTGCAGCGTCTCTCGCATCTTCTAAACTTCCTTTTAGATTATATATGCTAAGACTCCCTCCGATGTGATTTAAGTTTTTTAATTCTCTTAGATTAGCTGCTTTCCTTTCATCCTCACGACCACCACACACAGCAAACCAATCTAATGTTCGAAGACATGTTATCCTCTCTATTCCCTTTGGTATGAAGGTCACAATGGAACCACAAATCCGGAGATGCCTCAATTTTATAAGTTTTCCAATTGCCTTGGGCAATTCCCAGAGAGACCGACATGTAGTAACGTCTAGGGATTGCAGATTGTATAAATCACACATGGTTTCTGGCAGGGACTCCAACTTATAACAATCTGCCAAATTGAGGTGTCTCAAATTTATCAATTTCCCTACCTAGTTTGGTATTTCTTTGATTGAAGACCTTGACCTGATGCATGTTAACTGCTTGAATACATCAGGTAGTGCAGCTCCAAGCCAAGGGTCTCTAGCGTCGATCAAGAGGCTGCGAAGACCTTTTGCTTTGTGAATGGAAACGGGGAAATAGGTTTCCTTTGACAGCATTATGCTTAAATGACGAACCCTTTCAATTGAAGTCTCCACTGTTGCTTCGCCAAGTGTATTGACATCCACAGTTAGACATTCATAGTTTGTCATATATTGGGCAAAATCACGCACTATATCATGCATCTTGAATCTAATATCTTCTCGATCATACGTCTTAAAATCTTGGAAGAAAGAGCGCGCTGCTAAGACTTTAAAGTATTGCTCTCCAACAGCCTCCATATCTCCACCTGAAGTCTCCTTGAGGTAACCTTGAGCTATCCACATCTTCACCAATTCATATTTGCGCATCTCGTAGTCTTTTGGAAACATGGCACAATACAAGAAACATCGTCTTACCACAGAAGGTAAATCGTAGTAACTCAAAAGCAAAGGTGGAAATATTCCTCTTTCAACATGTTCTAGCTCCCACAATTCGCTAGATAAAACTTGTATATATATGGCACCAGCCTTCCTCTCTCTCTCTCTATGTATATATATGGCACCAGCCTTTATATATATATATATATATATCAAAAAATTTGAACGCTTTATTTTTTATGATATTAATTTTCTAGTTAATTTTTTTTAATACTTAATCAACCATGAATGTAGATATGCATGCTGTTAATTTTTTCTTGTACAATAAAATTCAATTCCTATCTTTTAGATCCATTGCTTGATGGTGGTGTTCAACCTTTTCAGTTTTAATTAAGCATGACTAAAAGACACCCCCCCACCCATCCTTCTCAAAAAAGAAAAAAGAAAAAGTTCAATTGTTTTTTTAGCTAGTCTAAGATAAAATCTTCACCTGCATCTTCTTGTTTCAGCATGATTTTCTTTCTCTTTAGCAAGCTAGATTTGTGTTTTGTAAAAGAATTTTTGAGACTTCAAGCCATCTCTTCATTTAACATTTAATGTGTTTTTGCCTGGAAATTATGGATGGAATTCCAATCTTGATGGGGTATTAATTGGTGCAAAGAAAATTTTAGAATCTTTCATGACAACTTTTCTTTTCTTGTATTGCGTGGAGTCCATGGCTACATTGGAATTGAAATGATGTAATCTTCAAGATTATTTTTACTTGATCGTCTGTTATAGTCATTCGGTGTCTATCTAGGAGACAAAGCACTATCAACTTTTCTCCCTTTCCCCCTTTTTCTGGCCCAAAGTTCTTGGTTTGCTTATATAAATGGCATGGCCTGGTGGTGGCGGAGAAGAGAATATTGGGCTTTAATGACGGCCGGTTGGGCCTCTTTACATTGCACTGTATATCTATCATATATCCAATAAGAAAAACACGTAATTTAATTATTATTTTTTTTATGTTATTCCACTAATCTTCCAAACTGGATCAAGGTAACACATATCTGTCTATTCAAACTAATTTACACAAACCAAAGTAGTAACCAATTCAAAGAAGCAGAGTCCAACTTGATTAAAACGAAAGCTAGGCTATAAAATATAGTCAGACAAAGTGTTGATTCGAATGATGATCTTTGGAATTTGTTCAATTGGAGGTGCACTCAGATATGTCAAGTTGTGGAGCATTTCAAGCAGTAGTTTGCTGATAGCGGTGTAGTTAAAAGACCTGATCAAGTGGTTGCAGAGCTTTCTTGTACTGTAAATGTACTTAGGAAATGGATCCCATTAGGAAACTGCCATAATTGCACTACGAGCTCCGTTTTATGTTTCTTCAGAACACCAGTTTCCAACGTGATGCTGTCATCCTTCATCGAACATCACAAGTGGGCAAAATCATACACAAAACAGTTATTTAGTTTATTTTTTAAACATACTTTGACATTATGATAAATTAAAAAAGAGATTCTTTCAGGCGGGAGATTATCTACAGAAATTTTGAACTTGAAAATCACAAGAAGATAGCACTAAGTGGAGACCATTGAGAGGATGGAGATATAAAGCTCTTAGATGGGCTTTGACATCAGTTGTGATGATGAATTGCATTGCTAAAGAGTGTCTAGAGTCGTAGAACTCTCCAGGCAAGACAAAGTTTCCTGTCACATTTGATCCTGTTTGATCTGTATGGAGACGGACTGTTCTCCCCCAATCAGCAACAGAGGGGTAGGGAGGTGAAGAAGAGAGGGAATAGATGAAATCCCTAATAATAGCTTGGTGGTTTTTGTTGCCATGACCATACCAGATAATGTACGAGTTGACAGGTGCAGCCACAACAGGCCCCTAGAAAAGCACCGAATGTCTACTAGATCAGATGACCCTTCATAGTTCTTGGGTTGGTTGAATAGGTTGTCTTGGCTCCCAGAAAAGCCCAGAAGACAAACAAAACAGGGATATAAAGAGTACATTGTGTAGCAGAAGCTTATTATGCATCAAGTCTTTACTGGTGAGTTTTGTGGGTTGTGACAGTTGAGGGAAGTTCTTGTATAAAAGATCAGCAGGTCTATTAAGGGAGGAAGAGGGGTATTTATTATTATTTCCTTGTGGTGGACACAATGGTTTACTTAGATGAAGTGAATTCTTGCATGACAGCAACAAAATAAGTGTGATTCAGCACTGTTAAGAAAAAAGTAGAGCAGAGCAACCCTTTTTGACACAGGCTAACAAGTTGCAAAAGTTAGTAAGAAGTGGCTCATTGAGCAACCAAATAGCCAAGATGTCTTATTTCAAACCATAGTACAGAGGAATGCCTTATTTTTA
>NW_011501401.1:25213-44468 GCF_000495115.2 Populus euphratica
GGAATGCCGTATTTTTATTTTTCTAAGGAACTGCATTTTTGTCCCCCTCTTCATCTTCTTTGTTCCTGTTGAAACAGCAACAGGGTACATCTACTCCATGTCAAAGTCAAGTCTATAACCAGACCAGTAAAGAACATTGACTTACAAGGAGTTCCAATGAAGTTTCGATTATGAGCAGGCATGCTTCTATCCCAATTTGCCACTCTGGGTCAGATTTCACACTTATCAGAGCACTGTGATGACAACAGCAGAAACTGTCTAATTTCCCACCAAACATACAGAGAGCTTTGAATCTATACACCTGCCAGTTATAATCATTCAAGACAGATATGTTAGCTATAGTTAAGGCCAGAGAGAAACACATGCTAAAAAAAAATGCACCTTCTAATTACCGAGAAGCAAGCAGAAAAAAACCTGTAGACAACTCCACTATTGGGTGTCAGATTCTGTATTTTCTGAACCTGAAACAACAAGCAATTGAATTCCATTAACAACCATCTCAAGTTCTATACTATCTTGCAAGTTATATACCATCAATGAAATAGTTTTTATTTAAAGGGATTAAAATGACATCTTTTTACCAAAATTGTTTTTTCCAAAAAACATTCAATAATATTTAACCAAGTTTTACCCGAGTCCATATAATTTAAAAGTAATAAATCATATCAAATTTATTTAAATTATTAAATTGGATCCTTAATTTTCAATTCATCAAATTATTAAATTGAATCTTCAATCTCTTTTACAGGGGATTTGGTGTCGCTGCATAACTTAATTATGACACTTTATATAGTGATTATTTGTGATAATTTTGTTTGCGGATTGAAAATATTTAGCGACACTAAAAGTGTTATTAAATATATTTTGAAGAGCCATACATGCTGTTTTCTGTTTTTTGTAGTACAATGATAGTAAAATATAATGTTAATTTTAACAACACACCGTGACCAATGCAACGAAGAGAATCGAAACCTAATAATCAAAGAAAATTAGAAATTCTAAAATTGATATTGGATTTTTAAAGATTCAGATATTAGGTTAACATCACCTTTACTATAACCTTTTAAATAAAAAATTATCATTCTTTATGTTTTTCTAAATTATTTTATGCTATTATATTTTTATTTATAATTTATTTAAGAATAGACACTGGTTTCTTAGAATAAAAAACTTGTAAAAATTATACTCATCCCTAAAAACCAAAGAGTCCATAGCTTGTCATTTTACGACACTAGCCTTGCTATGTATATATATAATCTCCACGGTTATAAAAACCAATCTCAAAATAGTAGATTTCATTAATTTTTTTACATTAATCCCTAAAAACATTAGATTTTGTAATTTCTTGAATTTTAATAAAAACTTCATGTTAATCCCTTAAAATAAAAGATTTCATCACTTTTTAAGATTTAATGAAAATTTTGATGATATTCACTAAAATAGAAGAAGATTTCATCAATTTTTTAATTTATAACAAAAGTTTACCCCCCAAAAAAAAAATTTGTTGTATAGTAAAATGGTTTTTATGCGGTAAAATCCAGTTCCCATACAGTGGTGTACAACCTTTTTGGTTTTTAGTATGGCTACCCCTCCAAAAAAAAAAAAAAGAGTTCAATTGTTTCCTTAGCTGCTTATCCAAGATAAAGTCTTCATCCGTGATTTCTTGTTTCAGCATGATTTCTTTTCTCTTCAGCAAGCTAGATGTGTGTTTTGTAAACGAAGATTTGAAACTTCAAGCCATCTCGTCATTCGTTGTGTTTTTGCTTGGAAGTTATGAAATTCCTATTTGGTGGGGTATTAGTTATTCTTTCCCAAATTCTATTAATGATATGTGATAAAAGTGATGCAAGGAAAATTTTAGAATCTTTCATGATAACAACTTCTCTCTCTCTCTCTCTCTTTTTTTATCAAATCTAAAAATATAATAAATCAAAATAAAACAGGCCAGGAAGCTGGCAAATCATATATACATATATACAAAATCAAAAGCAAAAGAAAACATGCTTTCATTAATAAAAAATACGGGGAGACAGCTACTTAGAAAAAGAACCAAAAGTATTACATTGGTTAGCTAAGAAACCTAGGATCCAGCAAGTGCCAAAAATAACCAACCAAAAGAAAATCCAACAGCTTTACGCAATTTGCAGCTGAAACGCTGAAAAATAAGAGAATCATCAACAGCTACTGAAACACACAAGAGCTATTAATTGCAACTCCAACAGCAAAAGCCTAACATCCAATCGGGAGTGGTCTGCGGCATGGAAGTGGAATATTGTGTAGAATAAGTTTTGAAATCTCCTGAAGACTCTATCAACCCCAAGCACTTTCCTTCAAGTATTTGCTTGTTCCTTTTTTTCCATATAAAGTAGACACCAATACCCAAAGAAGCTTTTCGCATCCAAGCTTCAATATTACTTTTCCTAAACCTCAGACCACGCAGAGCACTATATAAAGTCATCATGTTATTGTCAATCCGCAGCCAGGACTTAATCCTTCCCCACAAGCAAGATGTCCAAGATTGACTTCCATAGTGCCGGATGGTGTAGTCTTTAAGGAAGATAATAGACTTCCACAGGGGAGATAAAGAATGATGGGCAGAAGCAGTCCAAATAGTTCCATTACGCAAATAGAAATGGTGCACCCAACATATCCAGACAGAATCAGATTTGAGATGGATATTCCAAAACTGCTTTGCAAGAAAACTCCTATTGATATCAAACAATCCAAGGCCTCCTTCTGCCTTAGACAGGCAAATAGATTTCCAAGCAACCAAAGCAGAAGTGCTTTTCCTAACATCCCCAGTCCAGAGGAAGTTTCTGCATATACTAGTGATTTGTTTGATAACAATCCCTGGCAGCGGGAAGATGTTCAACCAAAGCTGCACCTTCCCATATAAAATAGATCTTAGGAGCTCAAGCCTTCCAGCAAAAGTGAGGTGCTTACCAATCCAGCCTTGAACAGACAATTCCAAGGCATGTAGTAGAGGGGAAAACTGACTAGCAAGAAGCCTATGAGGGCTCAGGGGGACTCCAAGATAAGTGAAAGGAAAGCATCCTTCACGAAAGCCTGTAGTATGAAGAATACTTAGCTTCTGACTGGGACTAACACCTCCAAAGAAAATTGAAGACTTTCTCGGATTAATATCCAACCCTGCAGTCTTGCCAAAGATTGTGAGCTGCTGGAAAATACCATTATCTGAAGAGCAATCCCCACAATAAAGCAGCAAGACATCATCCGCAAAAGCGAGGTGACTAATGCCGTGGATACCACATTTTGGATGGAATCGAAAGCCATGCTACCTGCAAGCAAGTACGAGCATCCTAGATAAGTATTTCATGCAACAGATAAACAGATAAGGGGACAAATGGTCTCCTTGCCGCACCCCACTTTTTCCAGGGAAGAACCCATATAACAACTTCTCTTTTCTTTTATTGCATGGAGTCTATGGCTACATTGAAATGATGTAATCTTCAATGATGCTATTCCAGATCTTAAGGGTTGTTTTTAATTCTCCTTATGGTTGAAGTTTGATGGCACAACTTTTGCTTATACCGGTTTGGATTTAGGGATCAACTCTGATTGGATCTTTTTCGGGGATAACAGAAGTTGACTTCTTGTTTTTATCCATTGTCCGGCCCCTACATTCTTCTACCTGTTGTAGATACCGTGCTTTTATGTCTTCTTTATTTTATCTTTCTCTTTTTGCTTATCATCATCATCATCATCATCATCATCATCATCATCATTATTTTATTAAGCTATTCTCTTTTTAGCCAAAATTTTTAATAAAATCTCCACTGTTGTCAAAAAAAAAAAAAGTTCCTTGGTGACTTTAAAGAGATTTCTTTTCCTTACCAGTGGCAGAGTGGTACGCCACTAGTCATTTCAAAGCTTGAAGACTTGTAGCTAGCTGGTGACTCGAAATAAGGCTAGAGGAGGTCCCTTTTAGAAATAATCAGCAAAGAGTGCTATAATTAATTACATTGAGTAATCGACTGAGTTGGCCAAGTTACTGTCTGCATGTGGATTCCGCTTTTTAAGTTTCTGCGAGTCACCTCTCCACTAAGGTTCACTGTTGGTTTCTATGCAAGGTAAGATTGAAAGTTCTGTGAATATATGAGTTGGAAGGTTAGAGTAAATGCTGGATGGTATTTTTTATTTTTCCCTCTCATTGGCGCTGCTCACCAATAGCTCGGGTGCATTCGATGCTGATGGAGATGGAACCGAAGCTTATATATTCAGCCACTTCAGATGCTTTTTTTCTTATAATAGTCGAGTGTATTATAAGAAAATGGCTAAAAAGATAATAGCCTAGCATCCAGAAGTTCTAGCTGACTGAAAAAAAAAAGAAGCAAACAAGCTTTAGAGGTTTTGAAACAGGGGAAGGATAGCAGTGCGGGAAAAGGAAAGAAACAATTCAAATCAGCTCCTCCTTTCTACAAAACCAATGCCATCATAGCTGTTATGAACATCCTCGCCAGAAGAGTCTGAAGAACTGGTATCAAGTCTCAGCCATAATGAGAAACTGCCGAAGATCAAGGAAAAACAGCTTTGAAGGTTTGGAGCAGCCCTATTAAAGAAGATATCATTCCGATGAAGCCAAAGATTTCACATAATTTAGGAGAAGAGAAGCTGTCATGAGAGATTCTGTTGTTTGTCTTTCTCCATAGAAAACCATTAGTAGTACATATCATCAATAGATTTTGGGAAAACATTGATAATACCCCACCGTGAAGGAATTTCATTCATAGATGCCAAGCAAAGTGGCAGTGGATGAAGAGGTGACTTGAAGATTCCAGGTTTTTATTACAAAAAACACATCTAGAAGCCACTTCAGATGCTCATGATGATATTACCTGTTTCTTCTCTCTGAATTCATACAATCTTTCTTTCATACACTTTCATATTTTTCAGAAAAGATTGAGGATGAAGATACACCAAAGTTAGATTGCATCAGAGGTTGCAGTCACTATCTTTACACGGGGTTGGCTTTTTTTACTTGCTAAAGATGGCTAACTGTAATTAGAATGATGGTAAATGTTTCTTCCTTTCACAGTAATAAATCTCTGAGTCCTTACATCTCTAGTTAATTATAACTGCCTTACCGGTCAAAATGTTCTTTTTCTGTACCTGATGAATGATATTATTTCTGAGATTTTTGAACATGTAATGACGGAAGCCTGCGGTGGACTGGTTCCCTTTGTTACGTTACTGGAGTCGCAATGTTTCGAGGTATCAGACCAAATTAATTCTCTTGCTTTTTGCAGCAAAGCTGTATCTCTTGCTACTTGCTAGAGGCGTAATCCCTGGCTACCACTGTTTTGGTGTTGCCTCTCTGACCATTGTTATTAGGTTGAATTAATTAAATACCAGAAGATTTCTGGATGTGTAATGACTGTATGATTAAACTTACCAGTTCACTGTCACGGCTGTGGCGCATGAACTTCATTCGCGGGCGGGCGTCACCACTGTTCCACCGTGTGCTGTCGCGGCCTTCACCAATTCCTGTAGCTCCAGGTTTTTTCTCCATTGAAGGTCCATTTTTCAAGCTCACAAAGCATGGCATCTTGAGTTTATTTTTCATGAATTATGTTTGTATTTTGATAAATCCGACAATTATGATTTGATTTAGTTGTTTCTGGTTATAGGACACAGTGTGGTGTTTTTTATTAAGAAAAAAAAACAGAAAAAATGCTAAAAAGAAAGTCACAGCTGCATGTGATAGAATAAATGTATGAAGAAAATAAAATCCAACTTAAGAATAGATTACAAATGAGTTCAATCCATTTACAGAAAAAGGGTATATAAAATATATTGGTCTGAAGAATCCTCTGTCTGGAAGTTCTTTGAATGGAGCCGTGATGGCATTTAGAAAGCACAGGCACCAGGGGGCTTGTCTTTCACTAGCAGAAATCATATTTATTGTTAAAGATTTTTTGTGTTAGGTTTAGATAACTTTATTTGGATTTAATCCATTAAATCGATGGGTATCATCTCTTATAGATGAATGGTTTAGCTTCCAAGTTTACCATTGTCTCATTTATTTGGATGTGTTATCCGGCTAAATCAGTTATTTTTTAAAATATTTTTTGTTTTACAATATTTTAAAATAATTTTTTTTATTTTTCAAATATTATTTTTTATATTAGTAATATATCAAAATGACTTAAAAATATTTAAAAATTTAATTTAAAATAAATAAATAAAATTTAAATATTTTTAAAAACACTTACATGAAAACAAATACAAATAGGATCTTGCTGTGAATAGCAGAATTTGGTGCTAAATTTCTTCTTGTGAATTGCAGAAAACAGTTGCTTGATCTGCACAAGGATGGCAATAGCAAAGTAATGGAGGATGTGAGAAAGGTATATCACAGCAGCATTTGATAGAATAAATGGTAAGAGAAATTAATGGAGAAAGGAAGTAAAATCCAAGTCGTGCTTCTTTTTTGTATCTTTCTCCTCATCCACTAACTCTTGCTTCTTCTTTTTCCCGTGAAAAAATGGAGAGCCGAAAATAGATTTGTTAAAAAATGGAGTTCCTGCAGATTCTAATTAAAGAGTTCTGTCTTTCTCCCGTAATCATCAAAACAAATGTTTGGGATGTGAGAAATCTTTTGCCAATCTTCACCCGTCTCCTCCTCCCCGTAACGATTCGTTAGAATGGGATTCGTTAGAATGGGGCATCTACTTATGTCCAGCTCCTGTAGAGGCGTCGCCAAAACATAGTCTGGTAGTGCTCTCAACAATGGGCAGTTTTCAATTATCAAATCTCGAAGTTGTGGCATAATGGATATTATTGAAGTTGGGTTGGCATCTTCTTCTCCCACTCTCCTTCCAATTCCATCCCACTCTTCTACTTCTTCGAGATACCAAATCTCAAGTTCTTTCAATTTGGGGAAAGCAGTGACTCTTGCAATTTCTCCTTCATTAATAATGGCATTCGCATCTTTTTCTATACCTAAAAATCCAGCATCCTGTTATGTGCGTGGACATAAATGGCCGGTGACAGCCATAGTCGGTGGCAGCCATGATTGAAGTCATAGTCAAATGGTAGGTGCCTAACTTGCCCATCATTGTTGAACAATCATCTCCCTCCTCAGCTATAAATAGAAGGTGCACTGATAGCTGAGATAGACTACGAGATAGAGAGAAACACAGAGAGAGAGCTAAGGGTGAGAGTTGAGTTGAGTTGAGAAGTTTTCTCCTCCTCCTTGTTTTGTTGTTTGTATTGCTTTTGAGCTTGATTAATACAAACTAGTAGCTCCGTGGAGTAGGCAAGTTGCCGAACCACGTAAATTTGTGTGTGTTTGAATGTTTGGATCTCCTAACAACTGGTATCAGAGCTTGTTCTTGAAAGTTCTTGAAAAAAAGGGTGTTTGATCCAAACTCAAAAATCAAAGTTCTCAAAACGTGTTTTTGAACATACCACCGTGAAGAGGACGACGAGAGGAATCCACTGGTGAAAAACCGGCGCAAATCCGACGTCCTGCATGCCCGCACGCGCCACCACCAGTACTGTCCACGCGCACAGACGCGCCGTACGCGCTTCACGCGTCTTCCTCGCCGTTTCCTGCAAATTGACACTGCCACGTCAACAGCCACGTCAGCCGTCCGGCACAGTCAGCAGACGCGCACCCTGCCACATCAGCAGTCTGACCGGTCAACCCGCCACGTCAACCGACACGTCACCACTGTCACGTCAGCAAAAAATCTCTGCGGATCTGCCACGTCAGATTATGTGGACCCCACATTGCCTACGTGTCTGACACGTCAGCTTGCCACGTCAGCATAACTGGGTTTTGATCCGGTGTGGCGCAGAGACTATTCCTCCTGCCACGTGGCTGCATCTGCAGCGTCCAGTTATCTCAATTTTTTATTGTTTAAATCGGAGCCATCCGAAGTCCGATTTGGGTGATTTCAGTGTCGTTTCCAGCATTTTTGGCCATCCGGACACATCTGTAAGGTCAGATTTTTGAGATTCAAATCCGAGAAAGAGTAAAAATGGCTGATGAAATAAAGGCTGCAGGAATTGAAAAATTTGATGGAACTGATTTTGGATATTGAAAAATGCAAATTGAAGATTATCTATATGGGAAGAAACTTCATCCTTCTCTGTTGGGGAGCAAGCCAGAAAACATGTCAGAAGAAGATTGGCAAATACTTGATAGACAAGTCTTGGGCATTATCCGGCTATCATTGTCAAGAAGAGTTGCTCATAATGTTACAAAAGAGAAATCCACAGCAAGATTGATGGAAGCCTTGTTTGGGATGTATGAGAAGCCATCAGCAAATAACAAAGTGCACTTGATGAAGAAGTTGTTCAACCTGAAGATGATAGAAAGCACCTCTGTTACACAGCATCTTAATAATTTCAACACCATCACAAATCAATTGTCATCCGTTGAAATTGAGTTTAATGATGAGATCCGAGCACTTATTTTGCTAGTTTCACTTCCAAGCAGTTGGGAAGAATGTTTACGAGTGGTCACTAGAATTCTGCTTCCTGGTGCACTGCCTGTGAGAGATGGTTTCAGTTGTTCCCATTGTCTATGATTTTCCGTCCATACATCATCAAGGACAAGAAGGAACCTCTTTCCCCTAATGGATTCAGAAACCCTTTGCAAAAGAGATTGTAATTCAACCAAATCCGGTGCCCTCCCTTCAAGCTGCTCAAGGATAGCTTTGGCTATTCTGACCTCATCAAATGGATCTGAAACACACACCCATATCTTTTTCTCAAAATGAGCCGTAACCTCAGCATCATTAAAAGCTAGTTGGGCGAGAGTTGTTTTTCCAATTCCGCCCAGCCCTACTAGAGAGATGGCATACACGTCCCCTGCTTCCTGACTACTTTCACCCAGCAACTTGCTTACTACAGCTTCCCTTTCATCATCTCGACCACTTACGATTGATTCATCAACAAGGGAAGTACTTGTTATTCGTTGGAGTTCATCTGTGGCTCTGTACAACTCAAAGCCATACATAGCTTTCTCTTTGGCAATCTCGTCCAGCTTTTCACATACTTCTTTGATCTTGAGGGCAATGTCTCGACGTCGAACCACTTGATTGAAACAAAAGCAAGGAGATCCCAGGAAGGAACACCGTATCTTCTGTTGGCTGTGAGTATTTTCTTCAGCATCCCCCATTTTCCATCTAAGAATTGCAGAGCTCCATTCATCTAGCACGTCATCCATATCATAACATACATCTTTGAGCTTGTCTACCCAATCTCTCACTGCCTCATCCTTCACTTGTTTTCTATCTGCATCTTCAAGGACAGAGTGAATAGCAAGGAGATTGCTTTTCAGCTTGACGACTTGTTTCTTCACACCCACTACTAGGTTCACCTCTTCTTGTACCTATTAGTGTAGAAAAGATAAGGAAGTTCAAGTAGAGGAAACATTTCTATGATTTCACTGCAAATGTTTAATTTTATTTTTTTTGTAATTAATAGATTAGCAGTAGTTGACACGTACTGTGAAATGGATTGGCTACATTAATAATTTATATGTAAAATATTTATTAAAAACCTCTATATTAAAGATAATAATATTTCTTTTTATCATCATCATGATGATATCTGTCTGCATTCTGCTACTAACAAGAAGGAAGATAATGAATCTTAAATTGTTAGACGTCAAACCCATAAGCTTGCTGGATCAAAGAAATATCGGGAATAAAAGGATCTGTATTTGTTGGTATTTGTAAAGTCTATAGTTTTAAAGTGGAAATATTCTTCCTTTATAACACTCACTAATTATTTTAACATTTGATTGATTATTTTACAGTTTAATGAGAGGATCGACAACTCTTTCTTTTTCATTCTAAAGATATTTGTTTTAGATTATTTCCGGAAATATGAAAAACAATAAAACAATGAAAAGAAATTTCTTTAATAAAATCTAAATCTAGATCTGAGGATTTGATATTTTATTTTATTTTTCTTATAAAGGAAGAAAAAAAGACTTCATTTTTATATTTCTTATTCATGTTAGGCGTAATCAGATCATTGCAAATTGTATGAAGTAATTACCTCTTGAGCAACAATCCTCGTTAACTGCTCCAAAATTGGCGATAAAAGTGCCGCTGCCATCTGTCTGTTTAATTTAATTTAATTTAATTTAAAAAAGAAAAAGAAAAAGAGAGCGACAACGACGAATTGACGATAGGATGAACTGAGAAAGAGAGAGAAGAGTGCGAGGGGAAGGAGGCTGGTGGTTTAGTTAGTTTATATCTTCTCCGGGTTTGATGATGAGGGTTGACTTTTTTTTCAGCCCCTGTACTGTTTCTAACATTTCAATTCAGTCCCTATATTATTGTAACTTTTCAGTCTAGTCTCGATCAGGGGCTACTTACTGCGGATGGCTTTTCCTGGTTGTATGTTTCTGCTGAGAATGACATGCTATTTTGATTTCCAAAGGTGAAACACTAGTGGTTTTCATTTCTACCGAGTTCTAGGCTAAGGACAATTATTTGTGGAAAGTAATGTCTTCTTCGATTTATATCAATTATTTTGGATTGATACTGACCTTAGGTTAAGAATGCTGTAGTTTCTACTGAAATTTATCTGATAGGGACAACTGATTATAGCATTCTACTGAAATTTCTGCTTCTCGTCTGTTTCTCTATTTCTTCTCTTCATTTTATGTTATTCCACTAATCTTACAAACTGGATCATGGTAATATATATCTGTCCATCCAAACTAATTTACACAAACCAAAAGTAGCAACCAATTGCAAAGAAGCAGAGTCCAACTTGCTTAAAACGAAAGCTAGGTTATAAAATATATTCAGACAAGGTGTTGATTCGAATGATGATCTTAGGAATTTGTTCAGTTGGAGATACACTCAGATATGTCAAGTCGTGGAGCGTTTCAAGCAGTAGTTTGCTGATTGAAATGACTGTAAATGGATACCAATTGGAAACTGTCATAATTGCACTGCGAGCTCCGTTTTATGTTTCTTCAGAACATCAGTTTCCATCGTGATGCCTTCTTCCTTCATCAAAAAGTGGGCAAAATCATAGGAGTATGTCTCGCATCTTGAACTTTAAAGAGTCCTCCTTCATTTCTTGAAAATCCTGGAAAAAAAGCTAAGATTTTGAAGTACCCCTTACCAGCCAGCTCCATTTGATCTGTATGGAAACGGACAGATCTCCACCAATCAGCAACAGAGGGGTAGGGAGGTGAAGAAGAGAGGGAATAGATGAAATCCCTAATAGTAGCTTGGTGGTTTTTGTTCCAATGACCATACCAGGTAATGTACGAGTTGACAGGTGCAGCCAGAACAGGCCCCTAGAAAAGCACTGAAGGTCTACTACATCAGATGACCCTTCATAGTTCTTGGCCTGGTTGAATAGTTTACGTCTTCGGCCCAAACGACTAATTCAATAAGTTAATTAACAAGTAATGTAAATTGATGCCTTGCAACTATAGGAGTGCTATAATTTGTCACTTCTCCCCATCGCTGTGGGTTGTAGCTTATAGAGTTTTTTGATCTGTTTGAGTCTTGTGATGAAATTCCATGTTTCAAAAATATCCATTTTGCTTCCTGTTGTTTTACCCTAGATTTGTATTATTTTGCTGGTGATAAGCTGGATGATGTGGCAGAAGTTGCAGGAGTTAACAATGACCTGGGTAACAAATTAAGGAGTTCACCGTCCTATGATGAGATTGCTGAAGGGCTCAACGTGAAAGGTTTCGAGAGGAGATCCCCCTTTTCACTGGGAAAAGCAATATTGGGTCAACATCGCATGACACTCCGGTGGTATGATTCCGGTCATTTATGCTACGATGCAAGTCAGAATCATGAGTTGTTTTAGATCCAACTAGGCCAGAGTTCTCCCGTCTGTCCAAATCACGCCTTTTACGAGTCTGCTTGAATTAAAAGACAGATAAGCTGAGGGATGTTGAACTGAAAATTGAGGGAGCACCAAATTTTGTAAGCAGAGACTCCGAGCACACCTGACAGTCCCGACGCAGGTTTCCATGATTCGATCACGCCTCATGTAGCAAGTATGGCCCCCATAGATTTGCAGACTGATCTATCAAATTAAATGTTTAAATATTTTGCATACCCCCATAGATTTGCAGACTGATCTATCAAGTTAAATATTTAAATACTTTTTATGTCGAAGAACCAGCAACGAGCGTTTGTAGTCCAACGGTTAGGATAATTGCCTTCCAAGCAATAGACCCGGGTTCGACTCCCGGCAGACGCAACCATTTTTAGTTCATCCAGGCGTCACGGCTTTCGCAGACGCAACCATTTTTAGTTCATCCAGCATGGCTTTCTGATTTGATGTTACTTATATGTTTACTACTATTCTTTTTCACATCTGAAATAATCTCCCATTTCAAGATCTGGCAAAACGTTGCAATCTTCACAAGACGCTCGGCAAATTTCTGGACGTGGAAAGTTGAACAATATTTTGTGCGGAGCTGTGGAAATTAATCATCATTGAAAATGGTGAAATTTTTTGAAGAAGATACTATAGAACTTGAAAGCCTTTATTTGTGAGTTATGCACTTGTTGGGCCAAATTGATTTGAAAGTAACAAGTAATGAAGGGAAATCTGTTAGTATGCTATGTTAATTATAGGCAATTTAACCCTCTGATTCTGCTCGAAGCACCTGGAAATGTATTTTTGGTCTTGCACCCTCATGCTTGATGGTCTTCATTAGTTTTATATTTCTTCAATATCTCATCATTCTTTTCTCTTTTTTCTAGACATAATCAAGTCTACAGTGCTCTTCCTTTTCATGCCCTTTATTAAACAGGGAATTTTTTACTTTCGCTTCTTGGCGCATCTGGCTGTAGTAGGGTCACTTGCTGGTTCCCTCTTGTGCATTCTAAATGTAATTTCTATTACCCTTTATCCATTGAAATGTTGTGAGATTTGAGAGCATAAGAGGTGAATAACCAGAAATAAGGTGTAGTGGAGGTTTACTAATTTAATCAGAAGAGTTTAGAGTTGTTTTTGATGGATTACGAGCAGAGTTCAGTTCTTAATGATAGCATAAAACTACACCCAAATACTGATTACTTCTAATCTTTTCAGGGTTGTGTTTATATTATCGATGCATACGAAGTTCATTGGAAAAGCTGTGTCAAAGGAGTTCATCCAGGACAGATGGTTCTGCGTCCAGTTGAAGCTATTGGTGAAATGCTACGCTATTGAGATGCTCTGATTTTTTGGCAGCTTTGACATGAATTATCAGTAGAACATCAACCGTTTCGCCATGGTTTCCAGTTTTTCAAGTTGCATCCAACTTCGCATTTTCACAGTTTTAACTTAATTATTAGTTATCTCAGAAGTTCAGAAATAAAAACTGCAACAGTAAGATAGTTCGAAACACATTGCAGATATGTATGCTGAGGCCCTGCAGTCAATGTTCACACCCATTCAATGTCATGGGTGTTCAAACTTCATTTTTTTCTTCTCGTCCATTCAGTTGGAATTTCATAACTCATAATCAAGAGCACAAACACGATTATCTCCGTGCATGTTTTCTCAACGCACATCATGTTACGTTGATTCATACTTGAGTGCTTGTTTGGCACCTCCAAATAATTCATTTTCCTTGGAGTTTCTGTAGTAAATAAACTTGTATCCTAACATAAAGCATATGCAAAAGTTTATCTTGCCTCCTGATGTTCCCGCTAGTGTCGATCATGCTCAAAAAGGTTCGTCCTTGTTTGGAATGTTTGTCTTGAAGATAAACATATAAACTAGCTAAAACATTTTCTTTTTCTCTTGCCAAGGTCTTTGACAGCAAGTGAAGTGAAATTAACAAAGGTAAGAGAAGAGGTGAAACTGGATAAGCTACAAGCAGATAATTAAGTGCAAGTCGGTTAAAAATGGAAGCTTATCTAGTGCCCCTTCCCATCCTAATCTTACTGCTGAAAGGTTTGCTCCTGTCATTTCTAAATATTTCAGAGACACGAGAACAGTCACCCATTCAAGATTGTTAACAGTTAAACCAAGAAAGTTTGAAGAGATATCAAGAACCTGCAAGTTGGAGAGGTTTCCAAAATTTGCAGGGAATGCACCACTAAATCCTGCATTTGATAGGTTTAGATATTGCAAATTCTCAAAAGTGGAAATGAAATCAGGAATTGTGCCATTGAATGTGTTGAAGCTCAATTCCAGGTGTTTCAAGTCAGTGAAGGTCTGTCTAATCTCCCCACTGAAGCCCTGATCAGATCCATACCCGCCTGAAGAACAACAGCTCCTGTCCTATTGTCGCAAGCTCTATATTCCCCACCACTGACAGCAATTGCTCTTGTTGTTAAAAAGATGTGAAGCAATGAAATGCTAGAAACGTAAAATTTCTACATAAATCAAAAACAGTCCTTTTGAACCAACGCAAAAGTCCATGAACGATGATATTACAAATTATACGGATTCTATTTTGAGTGAACTGCAAGGAAGTTTCATTTTCTTCAGAAATTTTAAATTCTAACCTTTCATTATTAAGAAAAACAACAGGAAACAAAAGGTTATTAATTGTTAAAGACCATTGACTCCAACAAATGGTATTTGTCTTACTGAATTATTTACTACGTGCAAAGTGTGATCCCTCCTCGGTTTCACCGAATACGACATTGTTGCTTACATGCGGTGTTGAAATTCTAACACAGTACCGTTCCAAAATCTCCATCAGGTGGAAACCTGGAAGAACAAGTCATGGCAATGATATCTATCACTAAATTTACACGGCATATTCTCGCTGGTTTAAATGCACCAGACGAGATCACGGCCATAAATCATGGATGGCTGGGTCAACTGGTGACTTTATCAAGATTGTTAGGTAAAATTTCATTATTGTTGATTGAATCAATACGTTGAGTAGGCTTAAGAAAATGACCGGGAAGTATTTTACAATAAAAGTCATGACCAGTGAACATCCATGTATGCATTAATATTCCTTTCAATGAGCTGAGAATAATATAACTGCCTCTTAATTGACAGACAGGTCTTTCTTTTTTAAGGTTAGAAATGGAGGATGTGTTCAAGAATGCAGCTAATCGTTTTTAAAAAAAGTTTTGAATTTTTTTTTTATATTTTTTAAAATTAATTAATAAATAAACATTTTAGTTTTTCAATTTTGTGGAAATAGGATCTCTCTTCCTCATTTCATCTCCTTGTCGCGTAATAACTTGACAGGAACATCACCACTTTAGACATGTTGAGTCAACGAAAGAAATTAGAAATAAGAACAACCACAATAGCGATAATAATCGCTACAGGACTAGACATGGAGAAGAAAACAATTAGACCAGATTCGCTAACGTTGACTTGTCCTAATCACAGAATACTGGACGACAACGCCGAAGAACTTCGAACGGAACACGGGGATCAGGACAAAGGCTTCGTTGAATAACTATTTTATCTTCACTCATTCATTAAATCTTGTTTTTAATAAAAAAAAAACCTTAATCATGTCCACATGTGTCTTGATCTGATTCTCAGTTTTTTTTTTCGAGTTTTTATACGTATGCAAATCTAAATTTATTTACTAATTTTTTTATTTATATAAACAAAATAAATTTCTCTTCTATAACATAAATTGATTATCTTAATAAAAAATTAATATAAATATCATAGTTATAAAACACTAACTAAACATAAAAAAATATTAATTACAAATTTTTTTTTAAAGGTCTAACAAATTAAAGTAACATGCTAACAAGCTATAACCTAAAATAGATAAATAACAAGAGGATAAATTTAATATCTCAGTGGGTAAATAACATTTAATATACGTATATAATATAATATAAAAATGAGAAAAACACACATAAACAAAAAATATGGCTTTAAATTCTTACAAGAAAGTTTCTAAAATAAGACATAATAAGAATATCATAGTGTAAAACTTGTCAAAAAATCAAAATACAATGAGTATTACACTCCGTATTATGGAATGATCAATTGTCATATGTCAGTGACTCCTCCAACCAACTAGGATGCATATATAAGGTGCACAAATAATAATAATAGTACTCTATTAATATGAGTATTCTAGCTAACATACCATATATTCATATCATAATCAAATAAACAAAATCATATCTCAAGATTCAACTTATACATCAATTAAATGAGAAACTTTCGATTCAGAAGTCAATTCATAAATATATACTAGTTTATATCAAGAGTTTAGTCTCAACCATTGATCATTCTTTATCATAGATAAAAGATAATAAGTGATTTGTTAATTACCAAGAAATATGATCAATTTTATATTAATAATTTGAATATTTATATTACTCCTCTAGTATATGAAATATTATTCACTCATCTAACTTAAAAGGAGAATAAACATAAAAGTAGATGTCCATGGAAATCATACTGATGCACAGTAGGCAGTATGACAAGAGTATTTGAATACAAAAAAAAAAGAAATATTAAAAAATAATTCAAAAAGAACATACAATCTATTTAATACACTTAACTTAAGATCTAACCTATAATCCTATACATTTAGGAATAAAATGTAATTATAATTTGGAATTAGTTCACTTGATTGACCCCAAATATAACACAAACTAATCAAATATAAAAGAATTATCTAACCTCACTATTAGATCAACTGATTTAACCTAACTTATCGATCAAAACCATGTAGGACAAATCAATCGACCAAAATCTATCAATTAGTTGATCATAATAAAACATACCAACCATTCTATCAGTTCTATCTAATCAGTGGATCGATATCTAACTAGTTAAATGGTCAACCAGTTCATCATATTCTAGATTCTTGATCATCGATCTTTTAATAATGATAAATTTCAAAACATAATTTAACTAACACCTCAAAACCCAACATAATCATTCCATAACAATGTAATTAACACATCATATTATAATCAATTCATCAATTAACTTAAAATATAAATTTAAAAACCTTTAAACCTCAACAATCTCAAAATCTTAACCAATAACATCAATTATACACATTCAAACTTAAAACTTACCTTAATAATGTAGTTCACCGGTCCTTTTTCCTTTTCTCTTCTTCTTCTTCTTTTTTCTTTTTTGCTAATTCTTTCTTTAAATTTTCAGATTTCTCTTCTTCTTTTTTTGTAACTTCTAATTTGTCGTAACTTGAATCCTAAGTTCATGATCGGCAACATAAAAATGGTGTTGTAAGGATACTCTATTTATGCTAAGCCTTATAATAAACATATCAAAAAAACATGTTATTTAAAAATATACTACATTTCATAATCTTTTAAAATATTATATTATTCAAAACTAATGAAATCAAATGATAGTTCAAAATTTTTCATCAGTAATTAAAATAAAAATAATAATTTATAATACTTATTACATTTTTAAAATATAAATTTAATTAAACAAGAGTAATAGTGGAGCATTTAAAACATTGAATAAAAAGTAAAAAGAAAACTTTGTGAAACAAATAAGACATACTGATCAAAATTAAAGAAATAAGAATATTTAATAAAGTTTACCTGCTAACAGAAACTAAGAACCTTAGATAATATAAAAAATAAGGAGTGAGTTCAACCAACTTAATGATAAAATAATATTTAATATACATTTTAGATATTAATAATTTATAAGTCGATTTATCTCAATATCCATATACATACTAAGTATATTATCATAAAGTGATGGAATATATGTCAAATATCAGGTGACACTCGAAGGTAACTGGATGATACTCAAAGGTAACCGCTGTGGGAGAATTAGTTGTCACAGGTTGATGCACATCTCACCAGTTAGGTATATATAATATCATGTGCATATAGACTAACTATTCTCCATTAGCATGGAGTTACTGATAAGTTTTATATCAAGATATAATAAATATTCTTATAATCATTAAAGTAATGTATATCATATCAAATATAATGTAGTTTAACAAAACCCAAGTACAAATTCAATAATAGATAAGTGCTCGGAAAAATAAAGTAACAAATATAAATATTCAATAAATTAACTAGTCGTACTCATTATATAATCAACATGTATATTTATTTATATTATATGCATATTAAAGATTATCCTACTCATCTAGAAAATATAGAAGTAAAAAGAATATCAAATGAAAAACACAAAAATCTTATAGAAGATTACTAGATATACTTACAACGAATATATAGAATATACTAAAAAAATAACTCAAAAATACAACACGAATAAAAGACTCCAATGCATAAAAGAAAACTAGGTTTAATCTCTTAAGTTTAGGATTAAAATGGTAATTTTTAAAAATAAAAAACCAAAACATGATTTTACTAGAATTGAATGACCAAATTGTAAATGTAAGGAATGCATAGCCATACTAGAATTTCACCTATAATCCATTCTTATTTCTGTCCAAAATCTCAATTTATGTTCTAGATATCAAATTATAAATTTTTCAAAGTTTAGAGACTAAACTATAAATCTCCAAAATTAAGAGACTAAATTGAAAATTACACAAATAAATTATCAAATTAAGATTCATAATCCTTAAACTCATAAGAATACTGTTCAAAATTTCAAAATACATTTTAGTGGTCAAATAATAATTTTTCAAAATTCATGGACTAAACTATGATTTTCTTAAATCTAAAACCATAATAAAATTCTATCATTTTCAACTCCAAGACCATTCTATTAAGATTTTCTAGCAAATTTGAAATAAATTTCTTAACCTATAACAAATCAATTTATACATTTTTATTTCTAATAACACACCCAAAATCAATTACTTAACATTATACCTATAATAATCATGAATCAATCTTAATAACATAAACTTCAAATCTTTATAAACCTCAATCTCTTCTTTGATCCTTCCATATAAAATAAAAAATAATACAGAAGAGAAACACTCACTTGTTATTTCTACTTTTCTTGAACTCAAAATATTTAAGATAAAAAATTAAAATTCTTGATTTAATGAGAAAAGGGTTACAACAACTACAAAAATTAGAAGAGAAAAAAACAATTATCTTATAATTTTTTTCTTATTTATATAAGTAAATTAATTTGGATTTGGACTAACTTGAAATTGAATATAAGTTGAAAGGTCGGATCTTACAGTGTTTATACATACCACATTGTCTTTATTTATTTACATGTAATTCTAAGTCTTCAATTGTATTGTTGCATTTTCGTTTTAATTCCTTCCCTTTTATTTTTCAAAACATCACAACAAATCTTGCTATAATGTCAAACAAGATTGGTTCTTTAACTTAAAGAAGCCTGCCTTTTCTGCATTTTATAA
>NW_011501394.1:0-9114 GCF_000495115.2 Populus euphratica
AGACATTAATCTTTTCGTTGTGTCAATAGGAGCACAAGTAAGCAAGTTTTTAAGTTTAACAAAGGCTTCTTCACAATATTCAGTCCATTCAAAAATAGTATCCTTTGTTAGAAGGTTACTTAAAGGCTTAAATATTACACTAAAATCTTTGATGAACCTTCTATAAAAACCAGCATGTCCTAGGAATGATCTAACATCTTTAAGAGATTTTGGTGTTGGCAAGTTTGCAATTAACTCGATTTTAGATTTGTCAACCTTAATTCCTTTTGATGAAACAATGTGACCAAGTACGATGCCGTTTGTTACCATAAAATGACATTTTTCCCAATTCAACACAAGATTCTTCTCTTCACACCTGGTCAAAACCTTTCCTAAGTTAGTCAAACAATCATCAAATGAATCGCCAAAAACAGAAAAATCATCCATGAAAATCTCGAGAAAATGTTCAATCATATCACTAAATATACTAAGCATGCATCTTTGAAATGTGGCTAATGCATTACATAATCCAAAAGGCATCCTTCGATATGAAAAAGTACCAAATGGACATGTGAAAGTAGTCTTTTCTTGATCTTTCAATGCAATTTCAATTTGGTTGTAACCCGAATAACAATCTAGGAAACAATAAAATTCATCACTTGCAACTCTTTCTAGGATTTGATCCATGAAAGGTAAAGGAAAATGATCTTTTCTAGTCATTGAATTAAGTTTCCTATAGTCAATGCACATGCGCCAACCAGTAACAGTTCTAGTGGGAATTAACTCATTGTTCTCATTTGTTATCACAGTGACTCCAGACTTCTTGGGCACAACTTGGGTAGGACTTACCCATTTGCTGTCAGAAATAGGATAAATGATTTCATTATCTAGAAGCTTAATGACTTTATTTTTCACTACTTCTTTCATATTAGGATTTAGCCTTCGTTGCATTTCTCTAGAGGGTTTAGCATTTTCCTCTAAATAAATTATGTGTGTACAAATCAAAGGACTAATTCCTTTTATATCAGCTATGGTCCATCCTAATGCATTTTTGTGCATTTTCAGGGTTTGTAATAACTTACCTTCTTGATGTGCATTAAGTTTGGAAGAGATTATTACCGGAAAAGTTTCATTTTCTCCCAAAAATGAGTATTTGAGATTGGATGGCAACGGCTTCAAATTAGGTTTTGGTGGTTGAACACTTGAAGGTATGGACTTACTTGATTGTGGTGGCAATTCCTCAATTTGTGGCCTCCAATTACTTGTCTTTGATTCTTCCTAAAAATAAATCATTTCCAAATCATCAGATTCATCAATCTCAATTTCACTGGAAGTGGTTGGAAATTGATCATGAATTAATTTTTCAGTAAAGTCCACTTCCTGTAAATCATTATCATCTCTAGGTTGCTTGCAAATGTTGAAAATATTCATCTCCAATGTCATGTTTTCAAATGATAGCTTCATTAGTCCATTCCTACAATTAATCAATGCATTAGAAGTTGCAAGAAACGGACGTCCTAAAATAACAGGAAATGAATTACATGCTTCAACAGGTTCTGTGTCTAAGACAATAAAATCCACAGGATAAATAAATTTATCAACTTGTACTAACACATCTTCAATTATTCCTATAGGAACTTTTACAAATCTATCGGCAAGTAAAAGAGATATAGAAGTTAGTTTTAACTCACCTAGATTAAGACTTTGAAAACCTGAATATGGAAGTAAATTCACACTAGCTCCAAGATCAAGTAATGCTTTTTCAATTTTATGTTCTCCAATAAAATCCACAGGATAAATGAATTTATCGACTTGTACTAACACATCTTCAATTATTCCTCTAGGCACTTTTATAGATCTATCGGCAAGTAAAACAGTTATAGAAGTTGGTTTTAACTCACCTAGATTAAGACTCTAAAAAACTGAATATGGAAGTAAATTCACACTAGCTCCAAGATCAAGTAAGGCTCTTTCAATTTTATGCTCTCCAATACAGCAAGAAATTGTAGGACAACCAGGGTCTTTATATTTCAAAGCATTATTATTCTGAAGAATAGCACTTACTTGTTCAGCTAGAAAGGCTTTCTTTTTCACATTCAGTTTTCTCTTCACAGTGCATAGATCTTTTAAAAATTTAGCATAGGAAGGAACCTGTTTAATAGCATCCAGCAAAGGTATATTGATCCTTACCTGTTTGAAAGTTTCAAAGATTTCAGAGTTGTGATTGACTTTCTTTTGTTTGGTCATGGCTTGAGGAAATGAAAGTGCTGGCAAAGAATCAGTCTTTTCTTTGCAATTTTTAGATTCAACCCCTTCCTTACCCTTAGAGATTGACTCATCATCTTTCTCATAAGGTTCAAGAGAGGGTTTTTCAATAACCTTACCACTGCGCAGAGTAGTGACTGATTTGACTTGATCCATGTGTTGGCTTCCGGAACTACTTGCATTTGCATTGTATTGCCCCTTGGGATTTTGTTGTGGTTGAGATGGAAACTTACCTTTCTCTTGGAAACTGAGAGCATATGTTAATTTTGCAAGAGTATCTTTAAAATCTGTCATGTTTTGAGCAAGTTGAGTATTGATTATCTCTTGCTTTTCAATGAATGCATGCAATGTTTCCTCAAGATTTCTTCTAGAAGGTGGAGCATAAGGATATCCATGAGAATTTTGGAAATTGTGATGTGCTTGAAATGGTAGTTGTGAAGTTTGTGCATTGTTGTTGTCACTCTTCCAACTAAAATTTGGGTGATTTCTCCAACCAGGGTTGTATGTTTGGGAGTATGGGTTGTGGTTGGCCCTTTGGAAACTGTTTAAAGCATGGGCTTGTTCATGGAGACATTCCTTAAAAAAAGGCAAGGTTGGACAATCATTGGTTGAGTGTTCATTTGTTTCACAGATTTGACACACAATGTTTTCAACAGATTTTAATTGACCACTCTTTTTCAATTCTAGTGCCTCGACTTTTCTAGCTAAAGATGCAAACTTGGCTTGAAGGTCATAATCTTCCCTAAGGATGTGCATCCCTCCACTAGATGTATGAGGTTGAGTTTTACTCGGTGCCTCATAAGTACCCACGATGTCCCAATTTTGAGCATTTTCAGCTAACAAGTCTAAGTACTTCATTGCTTCATCAGGGTCTTTATCTTCAAAAGTTCCATTGCACATCAATTCAACCATTTGCCTATCTTTAGGTTTTAACCTTTCATAGAAATGTGAAACCAATCTCCATGTTTCAAAACCATGATGAGGGCAAGTACTAAGCAAGTCTCGATACCTATCCCAACATTGGTAAAATGTTTCTCCTGGTTTTTGAGTGAAAGTGGTGATTTGTCTTTTGAAAGAGTTTGTTCTGTAAGATGGAAAAAACTTCTTTAAAAACTGTTGTTGCATTTCATCCCAAGCATGAATTGATATTATTAGATATATTATTATAAAACATGCTTTAGTTAAGGAGTTATTGATACTTCAAGTGCAAAATGATGATATAAAATTATGATAAAAATGCACTTTTAAGTACTAATCAACAGGTCTCCATAATGTCTGCTCGAATAAATGCAATGTTTAACCATGTTGATGCCTTCATTGCCTTACCAAGTGGTCTAGGCGTATTGGAAGAGATCTTTCATATTTCCTCTTGGGCCAAACTATATATATACCATAAACCCATAAATCTGTTAAATATTAATGGTTATTATGACAAGTTGTTGTCCTTTCTTGATCATATTGTGGAATAGGTATTTCAAACATCTTCTACACGACAAATCATAATCTCTGCTGCTATTGTTGAACAATTGATTTACCAACTATAATCTTTCATTTCTGCAATTGATCCTTCCATGAGTCGCATAAATTAGTCATCTAAGGAAAACTGTAAAAAGCTTAGATTGGATTTGAGTCTTTATTTATGAATCTTTATGTCTTTTAGTTTTATTATTATGTTTTATTTCTTATATTTGTTTAAGTGTGTTTTAGATTTGTTAGTGTTTGATGTTTCAGGTGATGTCTTTCATACTCTATCTTTCTACTTTAGAATATTGAGAATAATGTCTTATTTTGGTTGGGGGGAGAGGGTAGTAGTTGATATTTAAAAAACAAAAAAAAACTAACTGTGTTTTTTTTTTCATAAACCATTTGCAAACTGTTGTTACTAAGATGGCAGAGTAAGGACGAATTTTATTGACTCTTGAGATGTATCTTGGTTAAAATTTTTCAATGGTTATTTGCAATATTTATAACAAGGTATATCCAAATACTTCTTCAAATATTCAGGTTTACAAACTCTCGCATTGTTATCACTTAATTCTGCTCATATACTCATTTAACACGTATTCTTAAACCTTAATTTTCACACATACAGTTTAACATATGATTGTGGATGGCACATTGGATTATTACATTATTTATGTTCTTTTGTTAAAGGTAACAACTAAGGGAAAATGATTGTATATAATTTGAAAAAAAACAAAAAAAAAGAAAAAGAAAAAAAATAATGATAATAAAAATATAGATAAGTTTTGTTTCGTAGCCTCCCTAACTTAAGCAATTAAGCCTGAACGAGTGTCTTAACACCTAATACCCTAAAGTCAACTGACTTGAAAGCTATTTGATTGTGCATCAAAAGTGTCATTAAGTTTCTTATTTTACATATGTATTTATTGTTTTTATTTGGTTGTTTTTATAATAATTGATGTGTTTTTTAGTAATGAAGTTTGTTTTAATGTTTCGATAGGTTTTTGGAGCTTAAATGAATTAATTCAGAAAATTCAACGTTGGAATTCAGAACAAAGAATTGAAGAGACATTTAGTTGAAGATTGAAGCAAATCTTGGTTCAAATAAGTGCTCCAAATTTGTCCCAAAAATCAATTCTATTCCAATTCTAGAAAAGAATATCATATGATCTATTTCAAGCCCAAACTTGCCTTATGTTGTGTGCAAACTTCAACCATTAAACACTCAATGTTTCAATGTCAATCTTAGCCCAAATAATAAGTACATTTGTATACTTATTTGATGCTCAAATTCAGCCCAAAATCAGCCCCAAATCAGCCCTAAATCAACCCCAAATCAACCTTCAAATCAACCCAAACACAATCCATGATCTTACATGTCCACACAACAAATAACAATTGATTTATTTTGGGCAATCCATTGATCCAAGAAGGCAAGCACATGGATGGAAAGCTGGAGGGGATATTTTAACATTATTTTGGGTCAAAAAGAAGAAGGAGACACCTCATAAATGAGGAAGAAAAACGTGCACCAAAGTAGTTCTAAAGCTGTCTTGATTTGATTTTTCAGAACATCTTTCGGTGTTTTGCCCATAACTTTTGACTTAGGTGTCCAAATGAGCTGTTCTTTAATGATCTGGAAAGGTGACGGAATTTCCTATAAATATGTCTCTAATAGACGTCTCGAAAAAAAGCTTCTAAGAGGGTCAAATTGCTGTCCAAAGTTAGAGTCAGATTTGTGTCCGAATTTTTTCTGAAATTGTATTGTGTTCTTCTTTATAGATTTCGGTTCTTTAGTTTGTAAAACTTATTATTTCAGTTGGATTCAAGTTCTTTCATGTTTATTGAAGTGTTCTTATATATAATCATGGTTGGCTAAACTCTTTCTTGGATCCAAATCAAGGATAATGGTGATTGAGGTGAGTTCTTTAGGATATGAATGAATCTTAATGTTTATCTTCTTATTTTCTTCATGAATGATTTATTATTGTAAAGAAATTTTTGAAATCATTTAGGTAATGTTATAATCTTGAATTTTTATGCACAAACTTTAGTTTTGGTATAGAGATTGCTTGATTCAATGTCTTACTTAATATGAAAGTACTTGTTCATTCTTAAGCAATAATCAATCTTCATCTTTCTAATCTTCATTGTAATATCGTCCGATCTGATATCACCATCGTTGATATTAGGTTGAGTTATCTTATATATGTTGAAGAAATCACCAATACATCACCATTAATATTGATTTGGACCAAGACTTACTTTTTCTTGTCATTTAAAATCTATTTACATTTTTTTTATCTTTGAAAAAAATCCATCAATTATTTTCAACCAAGTTATTGTTAATTTAATTTCTGTTGAGTTTTTTTGTTACTTAGCTTAATTTCCAGATCTAGCTCTCTGTGGATATGACCTCGATCTTATCGAGTTAATTGCTACATCGCACACTCGTGCACTTGCGAGTTAAAACAAGCCGATCATAAAAAGCGGTCAAGCACTATTGGCCAAACACTTGTTATAGAGGTTGAGGAGAAAAGCTTAAGGGATCAAACATTGCACTATCTATAACCAACTGGTTTAGGAGTCATTAGTTGAAAGCTCGTTACATGGATTAAAGATGCATTGTGTTTTAAGTTACATATATATAATAAAAAACAAAAAAACAAAAAAAAGATCTCAACCCAGAAAGTTAACCTTAAATATTAGAACAAGAATTTTGGTTTCCTCCAAGTAAAGCCTCATAACAATGTGTTGATATATTGGGTATAAAAGGAAGGTTTATTAATATTTTATTTAAGAGGTATTGACCAGATATATAAATTTAATGAGAGTTTGTTTATCTGGATAGATTAATGGAAATTGAATAATGAATACCTTGCTTTGTGGAATTTGCAAATTATTTTTCTATTTTAACGCTTTGATTACTAGGGACTAGTAATAAGCTGGTTGGGGGGTGATTAGTACTTAAAAGTGCATTTTTATCAAATTTTTATATCATCATTTTGCACTTGAAGTATCAATAACTCCTTTAACTAAAACATGTTTTATAATAATATATCTAATAATATAAGTGGCACGATTGAAAGATTGATGTCTTCTCCCAAGTGTAGGAGTGTCGAAGTAATAAATAACCACGCAAGACCGGGGTCGAACCATAGGGAGGTTAATTATACAAATTATAAATAACAACAACACAATAACAACAACAACAACAACAACAACAATAATAAAAGAAAATGAAGGAGAAGAAAACGAAGAATATGAGAACTTTAAGATGGAATATTAATGTAAGCATTAAACAATAATAATAACAAATGTCAAGGTTAGAAGTTCCATTAAACAATAATAAGGATTAAACAATAATAATAACAAATGTCAAGGTTAGAAGTTCCACTAATGGTATATCAAACAAGTATAGTATAAACTCTCATTACTCAATTGGAAACCACACACAAAGGATGTTCCAATCTGATTATAGATTGTTAACATGATTACATTAGTCATCTTATTCGATTAATGTTAATACTTGTAAATCTCGTCAAGCATTCATGATTATAACTTATGTTAACAACAAATCAAGTTCCTTTCATAGTTCAGGTGTCGGTTACACCATACAGTATGGGCTATGAAAGTGCCAAGCATTTGTTGTACCAAGTGTTATACAACATAAATCAAGATTAGTCATTTAACAAGCAAAGTATTAAAGAGTGAACAAGATAACAAATACAAAACATGTTAGTATCAAACATTAAAGTCCATATTAAGTTTACACTATACTTATTCTTACACCATTAGTGTAACCTTTTCACCTTGACATAATAAACTTAACTAGACATAATCAAAGAAAGAAAAAATAAATAAACAAAATAAAAACATAAATAAGATAAAATTTAACTAAGGAAATGAAAGGAAATGAAAGGCATAAACTTGATATTAATGAAAGCAAAGCATAAACATTACAAAAAATACAAAGAGAGAAAGCAAGAGTATGATCTTGATCTGGAAACCAAGATGCCTAAATGCATGTCAAATGCCTCCTTTTATAGGCCAAAATTGGGAACTATTGATTTGATGACTAATTGATGAGTGGGTGACCAACTCTTGACTTGGTGATAATCCTTATCTTCTATTGTCTGCCCAAAACATCATTGATAATGTTAAAATTGGAGCCACTTGAAAACATGAAAGTTGTAGGAAATTATCTCAACTTTCTTATGTAAAAAATTTAGCTTATTTGGACTTCTAGAACTCTAGGTATGGGTCAAACACTGAACAGTACGTGGGCTGAAAGACAGATTCGGACTTCTTTATTGTTGCTACAATTTGGACTTGAAAATGGCCTTTTTAGATCTTGGGCTCCATATGATAGTTGTAGGCCTATGTCTTACCTTTCCATCCATATAAAATATACCTAAATCGGAGATCTACAGCTCCAGATATGACCCAATTACCGAACAGTGTTCCAGTTTGGATTACACCGACATCTCTTTTCTAAGTTTGGCCATCTCTTTGTCCTTCCAATTTCAGTTCTTAAATTCATCAATCAATCCTTTCATTTATGTGATAGGCCTACATTTAAAATGAACATTTACCATAAATTAAAGGTATCTTATATTATTAGATATATTATTATAAAACATGCTTTAGTTAAGGAGTTATTGATACTTCAAATGCAAAATGATGATATAAAACTTTGATAAAAATACACTTTTAAGTATCAATCAATAAGATACCTTTAATTTGTGGTAAATATTCATTTTAAATGCAGGCCTATCACATAAATGAAAGGATTGATTGATGAGTTTAAGAATTAAAATTGAAAGGACAAAGAGATGTCCAAACTTAGAAAAGAGATGTCGGTGCAATCTAAACTGAAATGCTGTTCGATAATTGGGTCATATCTGGAGCTATAAATCTAGGATTTAAGTCTATTTTATATGGATGGAGAGGTAAGACATAAGCCTATAACTTTCATAGGAACCCAATTAAAAGGCTATTTTCAAGTCCAAATTATAGCAACAATGAAAAAGTCCAAATTTGTCCTACAGCCCAAACATTGTTAAGTGTTCGGCTCATATATGAAGTTCTATAAGTCCAAATGACCTCTATTTTTTTTCCTAGAAATCTAAGACAATTTACCACAACTTTCATGTTTTCAAGTGATTTCAATTCTGACGTTATGGGCAGACAAAAGAAGATAAGGATTATCACTAAGTCAAGAGTTGGTCACCCACTTATCAATTAGTCATCAAATCAATTGTTCATAATTTTTGCCTATAAAAGGTGGCATTTGCCATGCATTTAGGCATCTTAGTCTCTAGATCAAGGTCATGTTTTTGCCTTCTCTCTTTGTATTTTTGTAATGCTTAAGTTTTATTTTCATTAATATCTTATTTATGCCTT
>NW_011501394.1:9397-9581 GCF_000495115.2 Populus euphratica
ATGCTTGGCCCTTTCATAACTCATACTATATGATATAATCGACACATGAGCTATAAAAAAAACTTTATTTGTTATTAACATAAGTTATAGTTCGACCCTAGTCTTACAAGGCTATTTATCACTTTGACACTCTTGCGTTTAAGAAAAGACATCAATCTTTTGGTCATGTCAGTTTTACAACAAA
>NW_011501394.1:9711-10961 GCF_000495115.2 Populus euphratica
GTTTACATTATACTTATTCTTACACCATTAGTGTAACTTTTCACCTTAACATAATAAACTTAGCTAAACATAATGAAGAAGAGAAACATAAACAAACAAGATAAGAACATAAATAAGATAAAAGTTAAGTAAAGTAAAGGAAATGAAAGGCATAAACAAGATATTAATAAAAGCGAAACTCAAGCATTACGAAAATACAAAGAGAGAAAGCAAGAGCATAATCTTGATATAGAAAACCAAGATGCCTAAATGCATGGAAAATGCCTCCTTTCATAGGCCAAAATTGAGAACTATTGATTTGATAACTAATTGATGAGTGGGTAACCAATTACTAACTTGGTGATAATCCTTATTATTGATAAGGTCAAAATTTGAACTAGACTTCCATAAGAAAGTTTTAGAAAATTTTCTCAGCTTTTTAGGAATAAAAAATTAAGGTAATTTGGACTTTTAAGACTTGAAATATAGGCTGAACGTTAAAAAGTATCTGGGATGCAAGATAGATTCGGATTTCTACGTTTTTGCTAAGATTTGGACTTCCAAATAGTAGAATTGAGTCTTGACTTCTTATGAAAGTTTTGGCCATATGTCTTTGCTTTCCATCTATATAAATTAGACCTAAATCTGAGATCTACAGCTCCAGATATGACCTAATTACCTAATAGTATTCTAGTTTGGACTATACCAGCATCTCTTTTCTAAGTTTGGCCCTCTTTTTTCCTTTCAATTTCAATACTTCAACTCATCAATCAATTCTTTTAGTTATGTGATAGGCATGCATTAAGGATGAACATTTATCATAAATTAAAGGTACTTTATGATATTAGACTTGTTATTATAAAACATACTTTAATTAAGGAGTTATTGATACTTTAAGTGTAAGATGATGGTATAAAACCTTGATGAAAACGTACTTTTGAATACTAATTACACCCCCTCCCCCAACTAGCTTATGACTAGTTCTTAGTAATCAAAGCGTTAAAATAGAAAAATAATTCACAAATTTCACAAAGCAAGGCATTCATCAATCATCTTACATTAATCTATCCAAATAAACAAACTCTCATTAAATTTATATATCTACTCAATACCTCTTCAATAATATATTAATAAACCTTTATTTTATGCTCAATATATCAACACGTAGTTATGAGGCTTTACTTGAAAGAAAACAAAATTTTTGTTATAATTTTTAAGGTTAACTTCCTTGGGTTGGGATTACTATTTTTTCTTCTTCTTCTTTTTTTTTT
>NW_011501394.1:10971-17329 GCF_000495115.2 Populus euphratica
TATAACTTAAAAACACAATGCATTTTTAACCCATGTAACGAGCTTTTGGCTAATGACTCCTAGAATAGTTAGTCTTAGGGCATTAGGTGTTAAGACATTGATTAGTATTTAAAAGTGATTTTTTATCAAGGTTTTTTATCATCATTTTACACTTGAAGCATCAATAACTCCTTAACTAAAACATGTTTTATAATAACATATCTAATAATATAAGATACCTTTAATTTATGATAAATGTTCATTTTAAATACAGGAATATCACATAAATGAAAGGATTGATTGATTAATTTAAGAACTGAAATTGAAAGGATAAAGAGATGGCCAAACTTAGAAAAGAGATGCTGGTGCAGTCCAAACGGGAACAATGTTCGGTAATTAGGTCATATCTGGAGCTGTAGATCTCGGATTTAGGTCTACTTTATATGGATGGAAAGGTAAGATATAGGTTTATAACTTTTATAGGAGCCCAAAATTTGAAAAGGCCATTTTCAAGTCTAAATTGTAGCAACAATAAAGAAATTTGAATCTGTCCTACAACCCACCTACTGTTTAGTGTTTGACCCATATCTGAAGTTCTAAAAGTCCAAATGACCTCCATTTTTTTTTTACTTGAAAAGCTAAAACAATTTCCTACAATTCATGCTTTCAAGTGATTCCAATTCTGATGTTATTAATGATATTTTGGGCAGATAAGAGAAGATAAAGATTGTCACTAAAACAAGAGTTGGCCACCCACTCATCAATTACTCATCAAATCAATAATTCCTAATTTTGGCTTATAAAAGAAGGCATTTTCCATTCATTTAGGCATCTTGATTGTTGCTACCCAATTTTTGACCCATGTTTTTGATAAATTTTCAGAAAAAAATCAAAAATAGGAAAAAACAATGAAAACCCCCCAAAAAATGCACTTTGATATATTTGCATTGTTTTTAGCATTTTCAACGTCATTTCAGAAAAATTAAATTTTCAAAAATATTTTGAACGCGTTCATTTAAAAAAATTAAATTTTCAAAGGTATTTTAAACGCGTTCAACTTTTAACGCGTAAATTTTACAATTACTAATTTTTCTTGTTGAGTCGATGTTGATATTGCTTGTTTTAAAAATATATAAAAAAAAAAATTTAAAATTTACAAAACAAAAAAGAAAAAGGAAAGTTGGGGGACTAGTTTAAAAACCTAGCAAAACTTTTCCTATAAATATCATGCTATAGTAAATGAAATAAAAGGGGTGAACTCAAAAAATTTTGGGGGTGGAGGGAATTTAGAAAAAAAAAAAAAAGAATAAAAAAAAAAGAGCAATGGAACCCTAAAAAGAAAGAGAGGGTGGCCGCCTCTCTACCCCTCTAGTCGGCTCAACTTTCCCCCAACTCCCTCTGATTTTCAAGTTCCAGTTGGCCTCCCCCAGTTGCCAACTTTTCCCCAATCTTCCCCCATAAGCCGCAAGCCTCACTGTCCCTGTTCACAAAGGAGGTCCCCGTTCCCTTGGTTCCCTGGTTCTCTTCGAAGCCAAAGGGAGCCTTCTCCTTTTTTCCACGCTGCTGGAACCTTCCCCTCTCTCGGTCGCTCACTTCCCCTCCTCAAAAAACAAAACAACCAAACAGCCGCCACCCCCCGGTTGGAATTTTTCTTCTCCCAAAACCAGAAAAGCCGCCGCTCACCATCTTCCTCCATCTTCACCGATCTGCCACCCGAAGCAGAGGGGAAGAAGATGAAACCCATAACAGCTGACCCGAAGTAGAGTCGATCCCCTTCACTCCCTCCTCTTGCTGGCCGTTTCAGCTCCTTCTTCTCCAATCGTCAACTGAATCGGGCCTCTCTTCCATTCAATCACCAGCAGCTGCATAGACATGGCAGAAATGCAGCCGCCAGCCGCCCCCCAAACAACCCACAAACCCGCGGTCTTCACCGTCAGCCGTATCAACGCGTTCTTCATCCAGCATGGCCAGACCCGACAGAAGCTTAGTCGCCAGCAACCCCTTGATATTGCCACAACCTGAAACAGAGAAGACTGGGAAAGAGAAGGAACAGAATATATTTGCCACCGGAGAAGGAAAAAAAGCAGATCTGTGACCAAGAACTAAAACTAAAACCAACTGGATTGCGTCTTTTTCTTCTTTGCAGGTGATGTCGCTCCTCACTGCCGGTGTAGGAAGGAAGAGGAGACAAAGTCGAGTCGGATCCACCAGTTGTTCGGGTTTGTCTGCGGCGGCGTGTGGGAAGACGCGCTGCCGGTGACGGTGGCGTGTGGGAAGACGCGCTGCCACTATTCATGCTGTTCCAGAAGGACTCCCTGCAATTCCTGGAGTTTTAGTAATTTTAAATTGTTTGATGTAATTTTGTTTTAGTATTGAATTTTTATTATTTGTAATGCGGATGTAACAAAAAGAAAAGAAAAGAAAAGAAAAAAGAAAAACATAGTGAAAGCATATGTATGTTTGTATTTTTTATTTATGTTATTGAATTATAAAAATAAAAAAAACAAAAAAGAATTTAGTATTTAATTTGAATATTATTAAATATTTAAGGACAAATAAAATTATGTTATATTTTTTAAAAAACAAGTTTCTATATATATTTGGGAATTTAATAATTGATTTATTAAAATTTTAGAATTTAATTAATATTTTAAATTTTCAAATTACATCAATATGCAAAACAGTTTATTTTAAATAGGATGAGTTTATTTTAAATAGGATGTGTTAGGAGTGTTAATATCTTTTCTAGCCACAATCAGTTTCCCTCTAATCTCTGACCATGACCATGACTAATTTTTGACCATGACTAGTAAATTCAGGTTTCTAGTAATTTTTAATAAATATTAGGTGGTGACTTTCAATACTCTAAATCAAGCAACGAAACAGAAAATTGCTAGCCGACATAGCTAGGGGGACGTGTAACATTGATTTCAATATTAAAATCATGTTTTTACTTTTTCTTTTTGTATTTTTGTAATGTTTAAGTTTTTCTTTCATTAATATTTTGTTTATATCTTTCATTTACTTTCTTTTACTTAGTTAATTTTTATCTTGTTTATGTTTTTATTTTGTTTATTTATTTATTTATTTTTTATTATATTTAGTTAAGTTTATTATGTTAAGGTGAAAATGTTATATTAACAGTGTAAGAATAAATTCATCAACTTCTTCTTATTGTTTATTATTATTATTATTATTGCTACTATTATTATTGTTATCACTATTGTTGTTTATTATTTGTACAATTAACCTTCCTGTGGTTCAATACCAGTCTTACCGGGTTATTTTTTACTTTGACACTTCTGCACTTGGAAGAAGACATCAATTTTTTGGTCGTGTCAGACATCCCTACGAGCTTAGTGACTCAAGTTGCAAATATTGATACGTAGATAGTGCAATATTTGATTGACTTAAGCTTTTCTCCTCAATCCATGTAACAAATATTGGACCAATAGCTCCCAAGTCAGTTGAGTTTAGGGTATTAGATGTTAAAACATCCCTTCAGATTTAATTGCTTAGATTAGAGAGGCTATAAAACCAAACTTATCTATGTTTTTGTTATCATTATAATTTTTTTGTTTCTTTTGCAATTTATATATTATCCCTTTTCTTTAGTTGTTATGTTTAACAAAAGAATATAAATAATGTAATAATCCAATATGCAACCCACAATCTTATGTTAAAGAGTGTGTGTAAAAATGAAGGTTTAAAAATACTTATTAAATGAGTATAAGAGTAGAATTAAATGATAACAATGCAAAAGTTTGCAGTAGAATTAAATGATAACAATGTAAAAGTTTGTAAACCTGAATATCTCAAGAAGTATCTTGATAGATCTTATTATGAATATTGCAAATAACTATTGAAAAATATTTACTAAGATACGTCACAAGAATCAATAAAATTCCTCCTTACTCTGTCATCTTAGTAACAATAGTTTTGCAAATGATTTATTAAATAGAAAATACAATTAGTTTTTTTTTAATATCAACTACTACCTTTCCCCCCACCTAAAACAAGATATTGTCCTTAATGTCCTAAGTAGAAAGATAGAGTACAGAAGACATCACCTGAAATAATGAACACTGACAAACCTGAAACATATAGAAGATATCACCTGAAATGTCAAATATTGACAAACCTGAAACACACTTAGTCTTCGTCAAAAGGAGCTTTTAGGTTAATTTGGAGCCAAATTGTGATAAAAGTTGGTTCCCTAGATGCTTCTATTAGCACTAATTTATGCAACTCATGGAGGGATCGATTACAAGAGTGAAAGATTGTAGTTCATCAATCAATTGTTCAACAATAGCAGCAAAGATTATGATTTATTGTGTCCAAGATGTTAGAAATTTCTGTTCCACAACATGATCAAGAAAAGACAACAATTTATCATAAAAACCATTAACATTTAACAAACATATAGGTTTTATAGTGAATGTGCAGTTAGGCCCAAGAGAAAACATAAAAGATCTCTTCCAATGTGCCTACACTACCTAGTAAGGCAATGAAGGCATCAACGTGTTTAAACATAAAATTCATTCAATTAGACATTGTGGAGACCTGTAATTCCTCTTTAATTGTTTTTTCAATGATCTACCCTTGTGCTAAAGCTTTGGGAACAACCCCCAAAACTTGACTATCTCCTAAAAATACAACTATTGACAATCCCCCCCCATTAACTCAAGGTTGCCTCCCTTATACACTAAATGAATCTTTCTCTCAGCTAGTACTTGACCAAGATGATTTTCTGATTCTAAAAACTTTATTTCCTTCCTAGGAATGGATCCACCAAAAACACAAATGTTTCTTATGTGATGACTTGAGGAACTTGTCATTTTTACATACTTTTATATTTTTTGAATGTATGGGTTGAGTAGAAATGAAGGAAAGGAAGAAAAGATTTAATAGATGAGAACTTAAAAATGCAATCCTACCACCTATATATAATCCAGCTAGAGTCTCTCTCTCTTTCTCTCTATTTATTTATTTATTTATTTTTAAAAAGCATGTGTATGTATAGGGTTGTGATTATGGCTCACACCTTTCCTTGATTTTATATCCAAAAACAGCTTAAATGCTTGTATAGGTCGGGGATAGGTTTCACATCCAATTTTTTAAAAAACTGACAAACATAGTCTTTTTTTGTTAGATTTCCAAGACTAAGTTGATTATGTTTTTTATAAAATTATGGCCATAAATCATGAATTGCACGATGCATATCTTCACTAAAATACATCTTAAGAGTCAATAGAAGATTATCTAAAGACCCTTTACTCATGCCATCCTTAATGAATTGTATTTTATGTTCATGGTTTATGGATACAATTCCTAAAGAATGACATGTTGCATTACAAGTCCATGTGGCATATCTGTAACTTTAGTCGTTTTGCACGACGTTTCTTTACAAAAGTACTTTTACCTATTCTAGGCATGTGCGAAATGAATGAATTAAAGGACTCGCTTGATAATTGGACCTTTACTTCAATCAACCAGCAAATATCTTTAAGAATTTCATGATTTATTAACAATATCAATCTTGCACATCTAGCATGATAAATTTTAGTAATCGTATTCTAAGGCAAAGCAGGAAAATACTTTTTTAATTTTTCAAGAGTGGTGTCCATTTTTAAATGAGAATTGGAGGAAAGATTCAAAGAAAGGGGAAAGAGCGAAGAATGACATAAATATATACGCAGATATCAATTATTATAGGAAACTGAAAGAAGCGACTTAAGTCATGGAGTGTCATTATCCACTATTTAACCGGGGTGAGAGAAACTAGCAAAACAAAAATCATAGAAAAAAAGAAACACAAAAATAATGCAAGGAAAAAAAAATCAATCTTCATATACAGGATCACCCAATTCAATAGAGTCATTTCCAATTGAAAAATTATCAAAGTAAACTTTCAAATGATGTCTATTTACCTTGAAAACATTGTCATTCTTTAGATTAATGATATCACAAGCCCTATATAGATACACATGTTTAACAATAAAAGGACCGCTCCATCTTAATCTTAGTTTTTTAGGAAATAAATGGAGTTTAGAATTATAAAGCAAAACATTTTGACCAACATTGAATATTTTTCTTGGTATTTTCTTGTCATGAAACTTTTTGATTCTTACGTTATGAATTCTTGAATTTTGATATACATCATTTCTTATTTCCTCAAGCTCATTTATTTGTAATTTTCACAGCTGACTAGCATCATCAAGCTTTGAATTGAAAGCTTTAATAGCCCAATAAGCTTTATGTTCAAGTTCCACAGGCAAGTGAGAAGGTTTTTCATGGACTAATCTATAAGGTGACATACCTAATGATGTTTATAAGCAGTTCGATAAGCCCAAAGTGCATCATTAAGTCTTAAAGACCA
>NW_011501394.1:17400-19126 GCF_000495115.2 Populus euphratica
TGTTTGATCTCCCTATTAGTAAGCTCTACTTGTCCACTTGTCTGCGGGTGATAGGGGTGACAACTTTGTGGGTCATTCCAAATTTCTTTATTAAAAACTCGAATGATTTATTGTAGAAATATATTCCATCATCACTTATCATGGCTCGTGGGATTCCAAATCGACTCAAAATATTTTCTTTCAAAAACTTTATCACTATTTTGTGATCATTGTTTTGACTTGGAATTGCATCTATCCATTTTAAAACATAATCTACTATGACTAATTTGTACAAGAAACCAAATGATGGAGGAAATAGACTCATGAAATCCATATCCCAATAGTCAAAGATCTCAATGACAAGAATATGATTTAAATGCATCATATGATGTTTTGAAATAGATCGCAACTTTTAACAATTTTCACAAGTCTCGCAAAATACATGTGAGTCCTTAAATATGGTGGGCCAGTAAAATCCACATTGTAAGATTTTTGCAGTTGTCTTTCTTGATGAGAAATGACCCCCACATGCCTTAGAATGATAAAATTTAATTACACTACTTACCTTATTGTTAGGAATGTATCTTTGAAATATTTGATTAGGATAATATTTGAATAAATAAGGGCGATCCTAATAAAAGTTCTTCACTTCGTTCAAGAACTTTCTTTTATCTTGGGTACTCCAATGAGCTAGCAATTGTCCTAAAACAAGAAAATTGATATTTTTAGCAAACCAAGGCATTGAACTAAGAGAAAGTAAGGCTTTATTAGGAAAGTAATCATCAATTAGTGTAATGTCGGATGTCGAATCTATTATCACTCTTGATAAAGAGATCCGCTTCAACATTTTTGGTGCCTTTTTTATCTGTGATTTCTTCCTGAAAATAAATTATTTGCAAATCTTCAGATTTATCAATTTAATTTTACTTAATGTAGATTCAAGTTGATCACAAACTAATTCTTCAATATGATCTACTTCTTGTAAATCATTATTATCTCCAAGTTGCTTACAAATGTTAAAAACATTCATCTCCAATGTCATGTTTCTAAAAAATAGTTTTATCTGTCCATTCATATAAGTAATCAATGCATTAGAAGTTACAAGAAACGTACATCCTAAAATAACAGAAAATGAATTACATGCTTTAATAGGTTATATGTCCAAGACAATAAAATCTAGAGGATAAATAAATTTATCGACTTATACTAACTCACTTAGATTGAGACTTTGAAAGACTGAATATGGAAGTAAATTCACACTAGCTCCAAGATTAAGTAAGGCTCTTTCAATTTTATGTTATCTAATAAAGCAAGAACTTATAGAACAACTAGGATCTTTGTATTTCAAAGCATTATTGTTATAAAGAATGACACTTACTTGTTCGGCTAAAAAGACTTTCTTTTTCACATTCAGTTTTCTTTTCATAGTGCACGGATCTTTAAAAACTTTAACATAAAAAAAACATGTTTAATAGCATCTAGCAAAGTTATATTGATCCTTACCTATTTGGAAGTTTCAAAGATTTCAGAGTTGTGATTGACTTTCCTTTGTTTTGTCATAGCATAAGGAAATGGAAGTGCTGGCGGGGAATCAGTCTTTTCTTTGTAATATTCTAATTCAACCTCTTCCTTACCCTCAAACATTGACTCATCATCTTTCTCACAAGGTTCAAGAGTAGGTTTTTCGATAACCTTACCACTGCGAAGAGTAGTGACTGATTTGACTTGATCCATGTGTTGACTTCCA
>NW_011501394.1:19288-19794 GCF_000495115.2 Populus euphratica
GCCACACTCTCAAACACATGTAGGAAAAAAAAAAAAAAAAAAGAAGGAAATAAAAGAAAACAAAACAAGAGAAAAGAAACAAAGTTAAATACAAGAAAAGAGAAAATAAAATAAAATAAATACTATAATTTGTATAAGAATTTACCTCCTTGACAATGGCGCAAAAAACATGACATGACCTAAACATTGATGTTTTCTCCCAAGTATAGGAGTGTCGAAGTAATAAATAACTCAGCAAGAGTATTGTTATTATCACCTTTTCAACTGAAATTTAGGTGATTTCTCCAATCAGAGTTATATGTTTGTGAGTATGAGTTATGATTGGACTTTTGAAAACTATTTAAAGCATAGTCTTGTTCATAAAGACATTCCTTAAAAGAAGTAAACAACAATACAAGAAGAAGAAGAAGAAGAAGAAGAAGAATAATAGTAATAGTAATAGTAATAGTAATAGTAGTAGTAGCAGTAGTAGTAGTAGTAGTAATAATAATAATAATAATAAAGAA